>NW_027597342.1:0-86299 GCF_964194155.1 Cetorhinus maximus
GTTGATGGAAAGTAAGGAACTTGCACAATCAGAGAAGGATTGGAAGCTACAAGCAGCGAATTTCATGAAAGTAGGAGATTTTACAAATATGAAGAATGAGCACACTCTGCAGATAGAGTAAGTGCTTGACTTTGCTGAATTGCTAATAATTGACATTTTGAGAGATACAGACAGCCAGGTTTGCTGAAACTGAGGGGAATGAAGAAATTGAACTTGCAGTGAATCCGCAGAAGTGGCAAAAAGATTCACTCTAACAGATTTCTAGAAATTGAGCACTTGAGAGATGAGTAGAACTATACTTGCTGGGAAAGTTAGAAATTGAGTAATTCGAAGTTCAGGTGAATGATAAGTAACTCGAAACGTGGAGAGTGTAATAATTAGAGACAATAATTTAGACAGGCAGTGGATATAAATAGACGTAGCCACGTGTTTGGAAAGTAAGAAACTTGTACATTCAGAGAAGGAGTAGAAGCTACAAGCAGCGAATTTCATGAAAATAGGAGATTTTAAAAATATGGAGAGTGAGAAATCTCTGCAGATAGAGAAAATGAATGAATTTGCTGAATTGCTAATAATTGACATTTTGAGAGATACAGACAGCCAGGTTTGTTGAAACTGAGGGGAATGGAGAAATTGAATTTGCAGTGAATGCAGAGGAGCTGCAAATGTGCTCACTCTAACAAATTTCTGGGAATTGAGTATTTGATAGATAAATAGAACTACATTTGCTGATAAAGTTAGAAATTGAGGAATTGTAGGCTTAGGTGAATGATAAGTTACTCGAAATGTGGAGAATGTTAGATGTAGACATACTTATTTAGATAGGCAGTGGATATAAATAGAGATAGCGAGATTGGTGGAAAGTAAGGAACTTGTACATTCCGAGAAGGATTAGAAGCTACAAGCAGCGAATTTCATGAAAATAGAAGATTTTACAAATATGGATAGTGAGAAATCTCTGCAGATAGAGAAAATGCTTGAATTTGCTGAATTGCTAATAATTGACATTTTGAGAGATACAGACAGCCAGGTTTGCTGAAACTGAGGGAATGAAGAAATTGAACTTGCAGTGAATCCGCAGAGGCTGCAAACGGGCTCACACTAATAGATTTCTAGAAATTGAGCACTTGATAGATAAATAAAACGACATTGGCTGATAAAGATAGAAATTGAGAAATTGGAGATTCAGGAGAATGATAAGTTACTGGAAATGTAGGGAATGTTAGAAGCAGACATACTTATTTAGATAGGCAGTGGATAGAAATAGAGATAGCGAGGTTGGTGGATGTAAGAAACTTGTACATTCAGAGAAGGTGCAGAAGCTACAAGCAGCGAATTTCTTGATAATAGAAGATTTTACAAATATGGAGAGTGAGAAATCTCTGCAGATAGTGAAAATGCTTATTTTTGCGGAATTGCTAATAATTGACATTTTGAGAGATACAGACAGCCAGGTTGGCTGAAACTGAGTGGAATGGAGAAATTGAACTTGCAGTGAATGCGGAGGAGCTGCAAAAGTGCTCACTCTAACAAGTTTCTGGGAATTGAGTATTTGATAGATACTACATTTGCTGGAAAAGTTAGAAATTGAGAAATTGTAGGTTCAGGTGAATGATAAATAACTCGATAAGAGGAGAGTGTTAGAAGTAGACATACTTGTTAAATAGGCAGTGGATATTAATAGAGATAGCGAGGTTGATGGAAAGTAAGGAATTTATACATTCAGGGAAGGATTAGAAGCTACAAGCAGCGAATTTCATGAAAGTAGGAGATTTTACAAATATGGAGAATGAGAACACTCTGCAGATAGAGTAAGTGCTTGAATTTGCTGAATTGCTAATAATTGACATTTTGAGATATACAGAGAGCCAGGTTTGCTGAAACTGAGGGGAATGGAGAAATTGAACTTGCAGTGAATGCGGAGGAGCTGCAAATGTGCTCACTCTAACAAATTTCTGGAAAGTGAGTATTTGATATATAAATAGAACGACATTTGCTAATAAAGTTAGAAATTGAGAAATTGTAGGTTCAGGTGAATGATAAGTTACTCGAAATGTGGAGAATGTTAGAAGTAGAAATAATTGTCAAATAGGCAGTGGACATAAATAGAGATAGCCAGGTTGGTGGAAAGTAAGAAATTTGTACTTTCAGAAAATAGTAGAAGCTACAAGCAGCAAATTTCATGAAAATAGGAGATTTAACAAATATGGAGAGTGAGAAATCTCTGCAGATAGACAAAATGCTTGAATTCGCTGAATTGCTAATAATTGACATTTTGAGAGATACAGACAGCCAGGTTTGCTAAAACTGAGGGGAATGGAGAAATTGAACTTGCAGTGAATGCGGAGGAGCTGCAAATGTGCTCACTCCAACAAATTTCTGGAAATTGAGTATTTGATAGATAAATAGAACTACATTTGCTGATAAAGTTAGAAATTGAGAAATTGTAGGCTAAGGTGAATGATAAGTTACTCGAAATGTGGAGAATGTTAGAAGTAGACATAGGCAGTGGATATAAATAGAGATAGCGAGATTGGTGGAAAGTAAGGAACTTGTACATTCCGAGAAGGATTAGAAGCTACAAGCAGCGAATTTCATGAAAATAGAAGATTTTACAAATATGGAGGGTGAGAAATCTCTGCAGATAGAGAAAATGCTTGAATTTGCTGAATTGCTAATAATTGACATTTTGAGAGATACAGACAGCCAGCTTTGCTGAAACTGAGGGGAATGGTGAAATTGAACTTGCAGTGAATGCGGAGGAGCTGCAAATGTGCTCACTCTAACAGATTTCTAGAAATTGAGTATTTGATAGATAAATAGAACTACATTTGCTGATGAAGTTAGAAATTGAGAAATTGTAGGTTCAGGTGAATGATAAGTTTCTCGAAATGTGAAGAATGTTAGACGTAGACATACTTGTTTAGATAGGCAGTGGATATAAATAGAGATAGCGAGATTGGTGGAAAGTACTGTTCTGAATTTCTGAAAGCGTTTGATAGATAAATAGAACTACATTAGCTGATAAAGTTAGAAATTGTAGGTTCAGGTGAATGGTAAGTGACTGGAAATGTTTTGAGTGTTGGAATTAGAGAAACTTATTTAGATAGGCAGTGTATATTAATAGAGATAGCGAGGTTGATGGAAAGTAAGGAACTTGTACATTCAGAGAAGGATTGGAAGCTACAAGCAGCAAATTTCATGAAAGTAGGAGATTTTACAAATATGAAGAATGAGCACACTCTGCAGATAGAGTAAGTGCTTGAATTTGCTGAATTGCTAATAATTGACATTTTGAGAGACACAGACAGCCAGGTTTGCTGAAACTGAGGGGAATGAAGAAATTGAACTTGCAGTGAATCCGCAGAAGTGGCAAAAGGGCTCACTCTAACAGATTTCTAGAAATTGAGCACTTGAGAGATGAGTAGAACTATATTTGCTGATAAAGTTAGAAATTGAGAAATACGAAGTTCAGGTGAATGATAAGTAACTCGAAACGTGGAGAGTGTAAGAATTAGAGACAATAATTTAGATAGGCAGTGGATATAAATAGAGATAGCCAGGTTGTTGGAAAGTAAGAAACTTGTACATTCAGAGAAGGAGTAGAAGCTACAAGCAGCGAATTTCATGAAAATAGAAGATTTTAAAAATATGGAGAGTGAGAAATCTCTGCAGATAGAGAAAATGATTGAATTTGCTGAATTGCTAATAATTGACATTTTGAGAGATACAGACAGCCAGGTTTGCTGAAACTGAGTGGAATGGAGAAATTGAACTTGCAGTGAATGCGGAGGAGCTGCAAATGTGCTCACTCTAACAGATTTCTAGAAATTGAGCACTTGAGAGATGAATAGAACTATATTTGCTGATAAAGTTAGAAATTGAGAAATTCGAAGTTCAGGTGAATGATAAGTTACTCGAAATGTGAAGAATGTTAGACGTAGACATACTTGTTTAGATAGGCAGTGGATATAAATAGAGATAGCGAGGTTGGTGGAAAGTAAGAATCTTGTACTTTCAGAAAAGGAGTAGAAGCTACAAGTAGCGATTTTCTTGAAAATAGGAGATTTTACAAATATGGAGAGTGAGAAATTTCTGCAGAGGGAGAAAATGCTTGAATTTGCTGATTTGATAATTATTGTCATTTTGAGAGATGCTCCAAGCCAGCTTTGCTGAAATAGAAGTTAATGGACAAGTTGAAATTGCAGTGAATGCGGAAACCTGCAAATGTGTCAAACTAATAGATTTCTTGAAATTGAGTATTTGATAGATAAATAGAAAAACACTTGCTAATAAGGTTAGAAATTGAGGAATTGCCGGTTCAGGTGAATGATAAGTAACTCGAAATGTGTAGAATGTTAGAAGTAGACATACTTATTAGATAGGCAGTGGATATTAAAAGAGATAGCGTGGTTGGTGGAATGTAAGAAACTTGTACATTCAGAGAAGGAGCAGATGCTACAAGCAGCGAATTTCATGAAAATAGAAGATTTTACAAATATGGAGGGTGAGAAATCTCTGCAGATAGGGAAAATGCTTGAATTTGCTGAATTGCTAATAATTGACATTTTGAGAGATACAGACAGCCAGGTTGGCTGAAACTGAGGGAATGGAGAAATTGTAGTTGCAGTGAATGCGGAGGAGCTGCAAATGTTCTCACTCTAACAAATTTCTGGAAATTGAGCATTTGATAGATAAATAGAACTACATTTGCTGATAAAGTTAGAAATTGAGACATTGCAGGTTCAGGTGAATGATAAGTAACTGGAAATGTGATGAGTGTTGGAATTAGAGAAACTTATTTAGATAGGCAGTGTATATTAATAGAGAAAGCGAGGTTGATGGAAAGTAAGGAACTTGCACAATCAGAGAAGGATTGGAAGCTACAAGCAGCGAATTTCATGAAAGTAGGAGATTTTACAAATATGAAGAATGAGCACACTCTGCAGATAGAGTAAGTGCTTGACTTTGCTGAATTGCTAATAATTGACATTTTGAGAGATACAGACAGCCAGGTTTGCTGAAACTGAGGGGAATGAAGAAATTGAACTTGCAGTGAATCCGCAGAAGTGGCAAAAAGATTCACTCTAACAGATTTCTAGAAATTGAGCACTTGAGAGATGAGTAGAACTATACTTGCTGGGAAAGTTAGAAATTGAGTAATTCGAAGTTCAGGTGAATGATAAGTAACTCGAAACGTGGAGAGTGTAATAATTAGAGACAATAATTTAGACAGGCAGTGGATATAAATAGACGTAGCCACGTGTTTGGAAAGTAAGAAACTTGTACATTCAGAGAAGGAGTAGAAGCTACAAGCAGCGAATTTCATGAAAATAGGAGATTTTAAAAATATGGAGAGTGAGAAATCTCTGCAGATAGAGAAAATGAATGAATTTGCTGAATTGCTAATAATTGACATTTTGAGAGATACAGACAGCCAGGTTTGTTGAAACTGAGGGGAATGGAGAAATTGAATTTGCAGTGAATGCAGAGGAGCTGCAAATGTGCTCACTCTAACAAATTTCTGGGAATTGAGTATTTGATAGATAAATAGAACTACATTTGCTGATAAAGTTAGAAATTGAGGAATTGTAGGCTTAGGTGAATGATAAGTTACTCGAAATGTGGAGAATGTTAGATGTAGACATACTTATTTAGATAGGCAGTGGATATAAATAGAGATAGCGAGATTGGTGGAAAGTAAGGAACTTGTACATTCCGAGAAGGATTAGAAGCTACAAGCAGCGAATTTCATGAAAATAGAAGATTTTACAAATATGGATAGTGAGAAATCTCTGCAGATAGAGAAAATGCTTGAATTTGCTGAATTGCTAATAATTGACATTTTGAGAGATACAGACAGCCAGGTTTGCTGAAACTGAGGGAATGAAGAAATTGAACTTGCAGTGAATCCGCAGAGGCTGCAAACGGGCTCACACTAATAGATTTCTAGAAATTGAGCACTTGATAGATAAATAAAACGACATTGGCTGATAAAGATAGAAATTGAGAAATTGGAGATTCAGGAGAATGATAAGTTACTGGAAATGTAGGGAATGTTAGAAGCAGACATACTTATTTAGATAGGCAGTGGATAGAAATAGAGATAGCGAGGTTGGTGGATGTAAGAAACTTGTACATTCAGAGAAGGTGCAGAAGCTACAAGCAGCGAATTTCTTGATAATAGAAGATTTTACAAATATGGAGAGTGAGAAATCTCTGCAGATAGTGAAAATGCTTATTTTTGCGGAATTGCTAATAATTGACATTTTGAGAGATACAGACAGCCAGGTTGGCTGAAACTGAGTGGAATGGAGAAATTGAACTTGCAGTGAATGCGGAGGAGCTGCAAAAGTGCTCACTCTAACAAGTTTCTGGGAATTGAGTATTTGATAGATACTACATTTGCTGGAAAAGTTAGAAATTGAGAAATTGTAGGTTCAGGTGAATGATAAATAACTCGATAAGAGGAGAGTGTTAGAAGTAGACATACTTGTTAAATAGGCAGTGGATATTAATAGAGATAGCGAGGTTGATGGAAAGTAAGGAATTTATACATTCAGGGAAGGATTAGAAGCTACAAGCAGCGAATTTCATGAAAGTAGGAGATTTTACAAATATGGAGAATGAGAACACTCTGCAGATAGAGTAAGTGCTTGAATTTGCTGAATTGCTAATAATTGACATTTTGAGATATACAGAGAGCCAGGTTTGCTGAAACTGAGGGGAATGGAGAAATTGAACTTGCAGTGAATGCGGAGGAGCTGCAAATGTGCTCACTCTAACAAATTTCTGGAAAGTGAGTATTTGATATATAAATAGAACGACATTTGCTAATAAAGTTAGAAATTGAGAAATTGTAGGTTCAGGTGAATGATAAGTTACTCGAAATGTGGAGAATGTTAGAAGTAGAAATAATTGTCAAATAGGCAGTGGACATAAATAGAGATAGCCAGGTTG
This sequence comes from Cetorhinus maximus, assembly GCF_964194155.1. NCBI lineage: Eukaryota > Metazoa > Chordata > Chondrichthyes > Lamniformes > Cetorhinidae > Cetorhinus > Cetorhinus maximus. The sequence continues at coordinate 6,961 of NW_027597342.1, forward strand.
GTGGAAAGTAAGAAATTTGTACTTTCAGAAAATAGTAGAAGCTACAAGCAGCAAATTTCATGAAAATAGGAGATTTAACAAATATGGAGAGTGAGAAATCTCTGCAGATAGACAAAATGCTTGAATTCGCTGAATTGCTAATAATTGACATTTTGAGAGATACAGACAGCCAGGTTTGCTAAAACTGAGGGGAATGGAGAAATTGAACTTGCAGTGAATGCGGAGGAGCTGCAAATGTGCTCACTCCAACAAATTTCTGGAAATTGAGTATTTGATAGATAAATAGAACTACATTTGCTGATAAAGTTAGAAATTGAGAAATTGTAGGCTCAGGTGAATGATAAGTTACTCGAAATGTGGAGAATGTTAGAAGTAGACATAGGCAGTGGATATAAATAGAGATAGCGAGATTGGTGGAAAGTAAGGAACTTGTACATTCCGAGAAGGATTAGAAGCTACAAGCAGCGAATTTCATGAAAATAGAAGATTTTACAAATATGGAGGGTGAGAAATCTCTGCAGATAGAGAAAATGCTTGAATTTGCTGAATTGCTAATAATTGACATTTTGAGAGATACAGACAGCCAGCTTTGCTGAAACTGAGGGGAATGGTGAAATTGAACTTGCAGTGAATGCGGAGGAGCTGCAAATGTGCTCACTCTAACAGATTTCTAGAAATTGAGTATTTGATAGATAAATAGAACTACATTTGCTGATGAAGTTAGAAATTGAGAAATTGTAGGTTCAGGTGAATGATAAGTTTCTCGAAATGTGAAGAATGTTAGACGTAGACATACTTGTTTAGATAGGCAGTGGATATAAATAGAGATAGCGAGATTGGTGGAAAGTACTGTTCTGAATTTCTGAAAGCGTTTGATAGATAAATAGAACTACATTAGCTGATAAAGTTAGAAATTGTAGGTTCAGGTGAATGGTAAGTGACTGGAAATGTTTTGAGTGTTGGAATTAGAGAAACTTATTTAGATAGGCAGTGTATATTAATAGAGATAGCGAGGTTGATGGAAAATAAGGAACTTGTACATTCAGAGAAGGATTGGAAGCTACAAGCAGCAAATTTCATGAAAGTAGGAGATTTTACAAATATGAAGAATGAGCACACTCTGCAGATAGAGTAAGTGCTTGAATTTGCTGAATTGCTAATAATTGACTTTTTGAGAGACACAGACAGCCAGGTTTGCTGAAACTGAGGGGAATGAAGAAATTGAACTTGCAGTGAATCCGCAGAAGTGGCAAAAGGGCTCACTCTAACAGATTTCTAGAAATTGAGCACTTGAGAGATGAGTAGAACTATATTTGCTGATAAAGTTAGAAATTGAGAAATACGAAGTTCAGGTGAATGATAAGTAACTCGAAACGTGGAGAGTGTAAGAATTAGAGACAATAATTTAGATAGGCAGTGGATATAAATAGAGATAGCCAGGTTGTTGGAAAGTAAGAAACTTGTACATTCAGAGAAGGAGTAGAAGCTACAAGCAGCGAATTTCATGAAAATAGAAGATTTTAAAAATATGGAGAGTGAGAAATCTCTGCAGATAGAGAAAATGATTGAATTTGCTGAATTGCTAATAATTGACATTTTGAGAGATACAGACAGCCAGGTTTGCTGAAACTGAGTGGAATGGAGAAATTGAACTTGCAGTGAATGCGGAGGAGCTGCAAATGTGCTCACTCTAACAGATTTCTAGAAATTGAGCACTTGAGAGATGAATAGAACTATATTTGCTGATAAAGTTAGAAATTGAGAAATTCGAAGTTCAGGTGAATGATAAGTTACTCGAAATGTGAAGAATGTTAGACGTAGACATACTTGTTTAGATAGGCAGTGGATATAAATAGAGATAGCGAGGTTGGTGGAAAGTAAGAATCTTGTACTTTCAGAAAAGGAGTAGAAGCTACAAGTAGCGATTTTCTTGAAAATAGGAGATTTTACAAATATGGAGAGTGAGAAATTTCTGCAGAGGGAGAAAATGCTTGAATTTGCTGATTTGATAATTATTGTCATTTTGAGAGATGCTCCAAGCCAGCTTTGCTGAAATAGAAGTTAATGGACAAGTTGAAATTGCAGTGAATGCGGAAACCTGCAAATGTGTCAAACTAATAGATTTCTTGAAATTGAGTATTTGATAGATAAATAGAAAAACACTTGCTAATAAGGTTAGAAATTGAGGAATTGCCGGTTCAGGTGAATGATAAGTAACTCGAAATGTGTAGAATGTTAGAAGTAGACATACTTATTAGATAGGCAGTGGATATTAAAAGAGATAGCGTGGTTGGTGGAATGTAAGAAACTTGTACATTCAGAGAAGGAGCAGATGCTACAAGCAGCGAATTTCATGAAAATAGAAGATTTTACAAATATGGAGGGTGAGAAATCTCTGCAGATAGGGAAAATGCTTGAATTTGCTGAATTGCTAATAATTGACATTTTGAGAGATACAGACAGCCAGGTTGGCTGAAACTGAGGGAATGGAGAAATTGTAGTTGCAGTGAATGCGGAGGAGCTGCAAATGTTCTCACTCTAACAAATTTCTGGAAATTGAGCATTTGATAGATAAATAGAACTACATTTGCTGATAAAGTTAGAAATTGAGACATTGCAGGTTCAGGTGAATGATAAGTAACTGGAAATGTGATGAGTGTTGGAATTAGAGAAACTTATTTAGATAGGCAGTGTATATTAATAGAGAAAGCGAGGTTGATGGAAAGTAAGGAACTTGCACAATCAGAGAAGGATTGGAAGCTACAAGCAGCGAATTTCATGAAAGTAGGAGATTTTACAAATATGAAGAATGAGCACACTCTGCAGATAGAGTAAGTGCTTGACTTTGCTGAATTGCTAATAATTGACATTTTGAGAGATACAGACAGCCAGGTTTGCTGAAACTGAGGGGAATGAAGAAATTGAACTTGCAGTGAATCCGCAGAAGTGGCAAAAAGATTCACTCTAACAGATTTCTAGAAATTGAGCACTTGAGAGATGAGTAGAACTATACTTGCTGGGAAAGTTAGAAATTGAGTAATTCGAAGTTCAGGTGAATGATAAGTAACTCGAAACGTGGAGAGTGTAATAATTAGAGACAATAATTTAGACAGGCAGTGGATATAAATAGACGTAGCCACGTGTTTGGAAAGTAAGAAACTTGTACATTCAGAGAAGGAGTAGAAGCTACAAGCAGCGAATTTCATGAAAATAGGAGATTTTAAAAATATGGAGAGTGAGAAATCTCTGCAGATAGAGAAAATGAATGAATTTGCTGAATTGCTAATAATTGACATTTTGAGAGATACAGACAGCCAGGTTTGTTGAAACTGAGGGGAATGGAGAAATTGAATTTGCAGTGAATGCAGAGGAGCTGCAAATGTGCTCACTCTAACAAATTTCTGGGAATTGAGTATTTGATAGATAAATAGAACTACATTTGCTGATAAAGTTAGAAATTGAGGAATTGTAGGCTTAGGTGAATGATAAGTTACTCGAAATGTGGAGAATGTTAGATGTAGACATACTTATTTAGATAGGCAGTGGATATAAATAGAGATAGCGAGATTGGTGGAAAGTAAGGAACTTGTACATTCCGAGAAGGATTAGAAGCTACAAGCAGCGAATTTCATGAAAATAGAAGATTTTACAAATATGGATAGTGAGAAATCTCTGCAGATAGAGAAAATGCTTGAATTTGCTGAATTGCTAATAATTGACATTTTGAGAGATACAGACAGCCAGGTTTGCTGAAACTGAGGGAATGAAGAAATTGAACTTGCAGTGAATCCGCAGAGGCTGCAAACGGGCTCACACTAATAGATTTCTAGAAATTGAGCACTTGATAGATAAATAAAACGACATTGGCTGATAAAGATAGAAATTGAGAAATTGGAGATTCAGGAGAATGATAAGTTACTGGAAATGTAGGGAATGTTAGAAGCAGACATACTTATTTAGATAGGCAGTGGATAGAAATAGAGATAGCGAGGTTGGTGGATGTAAGAAACTTGTACATTCAGAGAAGGTGCAGAAGCTACAAGCAGCGAATTTCTTGATAATAGAAGATTTTACAAATATGGAGAGTGAGAAATCTCTGCAGATAGTGAAAATGCTTATTTTTGCGGAATTGCTAATAATTGACATTTTGAGAGATACAGACAGCCAGGTTGGCTGAAACTGAGTGGAATGGAGAAATTGAACTTGCAGTGAATGCGGAGGAGCTGCAAAAGTGCTCACTCTAACAAGTTTCTGGGAATTGAGTATTTGATAGATACTACATTTGCTGGAAAAGTTAGAAATTGAGAAATTGTAGGTTCAGGTGAATGATAAATAACTCGATAAGAGGAGAGTGTTAGAAGTAGACATACTTGTTAAATAGGCAGTGGATATTAATAGAGATAGCGAGGTTGATGGAAAGTAAGGAATTTATACATTCAGGGAAGGATTAGAAGCTACAAGCAGCGAATTTCATGAAAGTAGGAGATTTTACAAATATGGAGAATGAGAACACTCTGCAGATAGAGTAAGTGCTTGAATTTGCTGAATTGCTAATAATTGACATTTTGAGATATACAGAGAGCCAGGTTTGCTGAAACTGAGGGGAATGGAGAAATTGAACTTGCAGTGAATGCGGAGGAGCTGCAAATGTGCTCACTCTAACAAATTTCTGGAAAGTGAGTATTTGATATATAAATAGAACGACATTTGCTAATAAAGTTAGAAATCGAGAAATTGTAGGTTCAGGTGAATGATAAGTTACTCGAAATGTGGAGAATGTTAGAAGTAGAAATAATTGTCAAATAGGCAGTGGACATAAATAGAGATAGCCAGGTTGGTGGAAAGTAAGAAATTTGTACTTTCAGAAAATAGTAGAAGCTACAAGCAGCAAATTTCATGAAAATAGGAGATTTAACAAATATGGAGAGTGAGAAATCTCTGCAGATAGACAAAATGCTTGAATTCGCTGAATTGCTAATAATTGACATTTTGAGAGATACAGACAGCCAGGTTTGCTAAAACTGAGGGGAATGGAGAAATTGAACTTGCAGTGAATGCGGAGGAGCTGCAAATGTGCTCACTCTAACAAATTTCTGGAAATTGAGTATTTGATAGATAAATAGAACTACATTTGCTGATAAAGTTAGAAATTGAGAAATTGTAGGCTCAGGTGAATGATAAGTTACTCGAAATGTGGAGAATGTTAGAAGTAGACATAGGCAGTGGATATAAATAGAGATAGCGAGATTGGTGGAAAGTAAGGAACTTGTACATTCCGAGAAGGATTAGAAGCTACAAGCAGCGAATTTCATGAAAATAGAAGATTTTACAAATATGGAGGGTGAGAAATCTCTGCAGATAGAGAAAATGCTTGAATTTGCTGAATTGCTAATAATTGACATTTTGAGAGATACAGACAGCCAGCTTTGCTGAAACTGAGGGGAATGGTGAAATTGAACTTGCAGTGAATGCGGAGGAGCTGCAAATGTGCTCACTCTAACAGATTTCTAGAAATTGAGTATTTGATAGATAAATAGAACTACATTTGCTGATGAAGTTAGAAATTGAGAAATTGTAGGTTCAGGTGAATGATAAGTTTCTCGAAATGTGAAGAATGTTAGACGTAGACATACTTGTTTAGATAGGCAGTGGATATAAATAGAGATAGCGAGATTGGTGGAAAGTACTGTTCTGAATTTCTGAAAGCGTTTGATAGATAAATAGAACTACATTAGCTGATAAAGTTAGAAATTGTAGGTTCAGGTGAATGGTAAGTGACTGGAAATGTTTTGAGTGTTGGAATTAGAGAAACTTATTTAGATAGGCAGTGTATATTAATAGAGATAGCGAGGTTGATGGAAAGTAAGGAACTTGTACATTCAGAGAAGGATTGGAAGCTACAAGCAGCAAATTTCATGAAAGTAGGAGATTTTACAAATATGAAGAATGAGCACACTCTGCAGATAGAGTAAGTGCTTGAATTTGCTGAATTGCTAATAATTGACTTTTTGAGAGACACAGACAGCCAGGTTTGCTGAAACTGAGGGGAATGAAGAAATTGAACTTGCAGTGAATCCGCAGAAGTGGCAAAAGGGCTCACTCTAACAGATTTCTAGAAATTGAGCACTTGAGAGATGAGTAGAACTATATTTGCTGATAAAGTTAGAAATTGAGAAATACGAAGTTCAGGTGAATGATAAGTAACTCGAAACGTGGAGAGTGTAAGAATTAGAGACAATAATTTAGATAGGCAGTGGATATAAATAGAGATAGCCAGGTTGTTGGAAAGTAAGAAACTTGTACATTCAGAGAAGGAGTAGAAGCTACAAGCAGCGAATTTCATGAAAATAGAAGATTTTAAAAATATGGAGAGTGAGAAATCTCTGCAGATAGAGAAAATGATTGAATTTGCTGAATTGCTAATAATTGACATTTTGAGAGATACAGACAGCCAGGTTTGCTGAAACTGAGTGGAATGGAGAAATTGAACTTGCAGTGAATGCGGAGGAGCTGCAAATGTGCTCACTCTAACAGATTTCTAGAAATTGAGCACTTGAGAGATGAATAGAACTATATTTGCTGATAAAGTTAGAAATTGAGAAATTCGAAGTTCAGGTGAATGATAAGTTACTCGAAATGTGAAGAATGTTAGACGTAGACATACTTGTTTAGATAGGCAGTGGATATAAATAGAGATAGCGAGGTTGGTGGAAAGTAAGAATCTTGTACTTTCAGAAAAGGAGTAGAAGCTACAAGTAGCGATTTTCTTGAAAATAGGAGATTTTACAAATATGGAGAGTGAGAAATTTCTGCAGAGGGAGAAAATGCTTGAATTTGCTGATTTGATAATTATTGTCATTTTGAGAGATGCTCCAAGCCAGCTTTGCTGAAATAGAAGTTAATGGACAAGTTGAAATTGCAGTGAATGCGGAAACCTGCAAATGTGTCAAACTAATAGATTTCTTGAAATTGAGTATTTGATAGATAAATAGAAAAACACTTGCTAATAAGGTTAGAAATTGAGGAATTGCCGGTTCAGGTGAATGATAAGTAACTCGAAATGTGTAGAATGTTAGAAGTAGACATACTTATTAGATAGGCAGTGGATATTAAAAGAGATAGCGTGGTTGGTGGAATGTAAGAAACTTGTACATTCAGAGAAGGAGCAGATGCTACAAGCAGCGAATTTCATGAAAATAGAAGATTTTACAAATATGGAGGGTGAGAAATCTCTGCAGATAGGGAAAATGCTTGAATTTGCTGAATTGCTAATAATTGACATTTTGAGAGATACAGACAGCCAGGTTGGCTGAAACTGAGGGAATGGAGAAATTGTAGTTGCAGTGAATGCGGAGGAGCTGCAAATGTTCTCACTCTAACAAATTTCTGGAAATTGAGCATTTGATAGATAAATAGAATTACATTTGCTGATAAAGTTAGAAATTGAGACATTGCAGGTTCAGGTGAATGATAAGTAACTGGAAATGTGATGAGTGTTGGAATTAGAGAAACTTATTTAGATAGGCAGTGTATATTAATAGAGAAAGCGAGGTTGATGGAAAGTAAGGAACTTGCACAATCAGAGAAGGATTGGAAGCTACAAGCAGCGAATTTCATGAAAGTAGGAGATTTTACAAATATGAAGAATGAGCACACTCTGCAGATAGAGTAAGTGCTTGACTTTGCTGAATTGCTAATAATTGACATTTTGAGAGATACAGACAGCCAGGTTTGCTGAAACTGAGGGGAATGAAGAAATTGAACTTGCAGTGAATCCGCAGAAGTGGCAAAAAGATTCACTCTAACAGATTTCTAGAAATTGAGCACTTGAGAGATGAGTAGAACTATACTTGCTGGGAAAGTTAGAAATTGAGTAATTCGAAGTTCAGGTGAATGATAAGTAACTCGAAACGTGGAGAGTGTAATAATTAGAGACAATAATTTAGACAGGCAGTGGATATAAATAGACGTAGCCACGTGTTTGGAAAGTAAGAAACTTGTACATTCAGAGAAGGAGTAGAAGCTACAAGCAGCGAATTTCATGAAAATAGGAGATTTTAAAAATATGGAGAGTGAGAAATCTCTGCAGATAGAGAAAATGAATGAATTTGCTGAATTGCTAATAATTGACATTTTGAGAGATACAGACAGCCAGGTTTGTTGAAACTGAGGGGAATGGAGAAATTGAATTTGCAGTGAATGCAGAGGAGCTGCAAATGTGCTCACTCTAACAAATTTCTGGGAATTGAGTATTTGATAGATAAATAGAACTACATTTGCTGATAAAGTTAGAAATTGAGGAATTGTAGGCTTAGGTGAATGATAAGTTACTCGAAATGTGGAGAATGTTAGATGTAGACATACTTATTTAGATAGGCAGTGGATATAAATAGAGATAGCGAGATTGGTGGAAAGTAAGGAACTTGTACATTCCGAGAAGGATTAGAAGCTACAAGCAGCGAATTTCATGAAAATAGAAGATTATACAAATATGGATAGTGAGAAATCTCTGCAGATAGAGAAAATGCTTGAATTTGCTGAATTGCTAATAATTGACATTTTGAGAGATACAGACAGCCAGGTTTGCTGAAACTGAGGGAATGAAGAAATTGAACTTGCAGTGAATCCGCAGAGGCTGCAAACGGGCTCACACTAATAGATTTCTAGAAATTGAGCACTTGAGAGATCAATAGAACTATATTTGCTGATAAAGTTAGAAATTGAGAAATTCGAAGTTCAGGTGAATGATAAGTAACTCGAAATGTGAAGAGTTTTGGAATTAGAGATACTTATTTAGATAGGCAGTGTATATTAATAGAGATAGCGAGGTTGATGGAAAGAAAGGAATTTGTACATTCAGAGAGGAATTAGAAGCTCCAAGCAGGGAATTTCATGAAAGTGGTAGATTTTACAAACATGGAGAATGAGATTACTCTGTAGATAGAGAAAATGCTTGAATTTGCTGAATTGCTAATAATTGACATTTTGAGAGATACAGACAGCCAGGTTTGTTGAAACTGAGGGAATGAAGAAATTGAACTTGCAGTGAATCCGCAGAAGCTGCAAACGGGCTCACTCTAACCGATTTCTAGAAATTGAGCACTTGATAGATAAATAAAACGACATTTGCTGATAAAGATAGAAATTGAGAAATTGGAGATTCAGGAGAATGATAAGTTACTGGAAATGTAGGGAATGTTAGAAGCAGACATACTTATTTAGATAGGCAGTGGATAGAAATAGAGATAGCGAGGTTGGTGGATGTAAGAAACTTGTACATTCAGAGAAGGTGCAGAAGCTACAAGCAGCGAATTTCTTGATAATAGAAGATTTTACAAATATGGAGAGTGAGAAATCTCTGCAGATAGTGAAAATGCTTATTTTTGCGGAATTGCTAATAATTGACATTTTGAGAGATACAGACAGCCAGGTTGGCTGAAACTGAGTGGAATGGAGAAATTGAACTTGCAGTGAATGCGGAGGAGCTGCAAAAGTGCTCACTCTAACAAGTTTCTGGGAATTGAGTATTTGATAGATACTACATTTGCTGGAAAAGTTAGAAATTGAGAAATTGTAGGTTCAGGTGAATGATAAATAACTCGATAAGAGGAGAGTGTTAGAAGTAGACATACTTGTTAAATAGGCAGTGGATATTAATAGAGATAGCGAGGTTGATGGAAAGTAAGGAATTTATACATTCAGGGAAGGATTAGAAGCTACAAGCAGCGAATTTCATGAAAGTAGGAGATTTTACAAATATGGAGAATGAGAACACTCTGCAGATAGAGTAAGTGCTTGAATTTGCTGAATTGCTAATAATTGACATTTTGAGATATACAGAGAGCCAGGTTTGCTGAAACTGAGGGGAATGGAGAAATTGAACTTGCAGTGAATGCGGAGGAGCTGCAAATGTGCTCACTCTAACAAATTTCTGGAAAGTGAGTATTTGATATATAAATAGAACGACATTTGCTAATAAAGTTAGAAATTGAGAAATTGTAGGTTCAGGTGAATGATAAGTTACTCGAAATGTGGAGAATGTTAGAAGTAGAAATAATTGTCAAATAGGCAGTGGACATAAATAGAGATAGCCAGGTTGGTGGAAAGTAAGAAATTTGTACTTTCAGAAAATAGTAGAGGCTACAAGCAGCAAATTTGATGAAAATAGGAGATTTAACAAATATGGAGAGTGAGAAATCTCTGCAGATAGACAAAATGCTTGAATTCGCTGAATTGCTAATAATTGACATTTTGAGAGATACAGACAGCCAGGTTTGTTGAAACTGAGGGGAATGGAGAAATTGAACTTGCAGTGAATGCGGAGGAGCTGCAAATGTGCTCACTCTAACAAATTTCTGGAAATTGAGTATTTGATAGATAAATAGAACTACATTTGCTGATAAAGTTAGAAATTGAGAAATTGTAGGCTAAGGTGAATGATAAGTTACTCGAAATGTGGAGAATGTTAGAAGTAGACATAGGCAGTGGATATAAATAGAGATAGCGAGATTGGTGGAAAGTAAGGAACTTGTACATTCCGAGAAGGAGTAGAAGCTACAAGCAGCGAATTTCATGAAAATAGAAGATTTTACAAATATGGAGGGTGAGAAATCTCTGCAGATAGAGAAAATGCTTGAATTTGCTGAATTGCTAATAATTGACATTTTGAGAGATACAGACAGCCAGCTTTGCTGAAACTGAGGGGAATGGTGAAATTGAACTTGCAGTGAATGCGGAGGAGCTGCAAATGTGCTCACTCTAACAGATTTCTAGAAATTGAGTATTTGATAGATAAATAGAACTACATTTGCTGATGAAGTTAGAAATTGAGAAATTGTAGGTTCAGGTGAATGATAAGTTTCTCGAAATGTGAAGAATGTTAGACGTAGACATACTTGTTTAGATAGGCAGTGGATATAAATAGAGATAGCGAGATTGGTGGAAAGTACTGTTCTGAATTTCTGAAAGCGTTTGATAGATAAATAGAACTACATTAGCTGATAAAGTTAGAAATTGTAGGTTCAGGTGAATGGTAAGTGACTGGAAATGTTTTGGGTGTTGGAATTAGAGAAACTTATTTAGATAGGCAGTGTATATTAATAGAGATAGCGAGGTTGATGGAAAGTAAGGAACTTGTACATTCAGAGAAGGATTGGAAGCTACAAGCAGCAAATTTCATGAAAGTAGGAGATTTTACAAATATGAAGAATGAGCACACTCTGCAGATAGAGTAAGTGCTTGAATTTGCTGAATTGCTAATAATTGACATTTTGAGAGACACAGACAGCCAGGTTTGCTGAAACTGAGGGGAATGAAGAAATTGAACTTGCAGTGAATCCGCAGAAGTGGCAAAAGGGCTCACTCTAACAGATTTCTAGAAATTGAGCACTTGAGAGATGAGTAGAACTATATTTGCTGATAAAGTTAGAAATTGAGAAATACGAAGTTCAGGTGAATGATAAGTAACTCGAAACGTGGAGAGTGTAAGAATTAGAGACAATAATTTAGATAGGCAGTGGATATAAATAGAGATAGCCAGGTTGTTGGAAAGTAAGAAACTTGTACATTCAGAGAAGGAGTAGAAGCTACAAGCAGCGAATTTCATGAAAATAGGAGATTTTAAAAATATGGAGAGTGAGAAATCTCTGCAGATAGAGAAAATGAATGAATTTGCTGAATTGCTAATAATTGACATTTTGAGAGATACAGACAGCCAGGTTTGTTGAAACTGAGGGGAATGGAGAAATTGAATTTGCAGTGAATGCAGAGGAGCTGCAAATGTGCTCACTCTAACAAATTTCTGGGAATTGAGTATTTGATAGATAAATAGAACTACATTTGCTGATAAAGTTAGAAATTGAGGAATTGTAGGCTTAGGTGAATGATAAGTTACTCGAAATGTGGAGAATGTTAGATGTAGACATACTTATTTAGATAGGCAGTGGATATAAATAGAGATAGCGAGATTGGTGGAAAGTAAGGAACTTGTACATTCCGAGAAGGATTAGAAGCTACAAGCAGCGAATTTCATGAAAATAGAAGATTATACAAATATGGATAGTGAGAAATCTCTGCAGATAGAGAAAATGCTTGAATTTGCTGAATTGCTAATAATTGACATTTTGAGAGATACAGACAGCCAGGTTTGCTGAAACTGAGGGAATGAAGAAATTGAACTTGCAGTGAATCCGCAGAGGCTGCAAACGGGCTCACACTAATAGATTTCTAGAAATTGAGCACTTGAGAGATCAATAGAACTATATTTGCTGATAAAGTTAGAAATTGAGAAATTCGAAGTTCAGGTGAATGATAAGTAACTCGAAATGTGAAGAGTTTTGGAATTAGAGATACTTATTTAGATAGGCAGTGTATATTAATAGAGATAGCGAGGTTGATGGAAAGAAAGGAATTTGTACATTCAGAGAGGAATTAGAAGCTCCAAGCAGGGAATTTCATGAAAGTGGTAGATTTTACAAACATGGAGAATGAGATTACTCTGTAGATAGAGAAAATGCTTGAATTTGCTGAATTGCTAATAATTGACATTTTGAGAGATACAGACAGCCAGGTTTGTTGAAACTGAGGGAATGAAGAAATTGAACTTGCAGTGAATCCGCAGAAGCTGCAAACGGGCTCACTCTAACCGATTTCTAGAAATTGAGCACTTGATAGATAAATAAAACGACATTTGCTGATAAAGATAGAAATTGAGAAATTGGAGATTCAGGAGAATGATAAGTTACTGGAAATGTAGGGAATGTTAGAAGCAGACATACTTATTTAGATAGGCAGTGGATAGAAATAGAGATAGCGAGGTTGGTGGATGTAAGAAACTTGTACATTCAGAGAAGGTGCAGAAGCTACAAGCAGCGAATTTCTTGATAATAGAAGATTTTACAAATATGGAGAGTGAGAAATCTCTGCAGATAGTGAAAATGCTTATTTTTGCGGAATTGCTAATAATTGACATTTTGAGAGATACAGACAGCCAGGTTGGCTGAAACTGAGTGGAATGGAGAAATTGAACTTGCAGTGAATGCGGAGGAGCTGCAAAAGTGCTCACTCTAACAAGTTTCTGGGAATTGAGTATTTGATAGATACTACATTTGCTGGAAAAGTTAGAAATTGAGAAATTGTAGGTTCAGGTGAATGATAAATAACTCGATAAGAGGAGAGTGTTAGAAGTAGACATACTTGTTAAATAGGCAGTGGATATTAATAGAGATAGCGAGGTTGATGGAAAGTAAGGAATTTATACATTCAGGGAAGGATTAGAAGCTACAAGCAGCGAATTTCATGAAAGTAGGAGATTTTACAAATATGGAGAATGAGAACACTCTGCAGATAGAGTAAGTGCTTGAATTTGCTGAATTGCTAATAATTGACATTTTGAGATATACAGAGAGCCAGGTTTGCTGAAACTGAGGGGAATGGAGAAATTGAACTTGCAGTGAATGCGGAGGAGCTGCAAATGTGCTCACTCTAACAAATTTCTGGAAAGTGAGTATTTGATATATAAATAGAACGACATTTGCTAATAAAGTTAGAAATTGAGAAATTGTAGGTTCAGGTGAATGATAAGTTACTCGAAATGTGGAGAATGTTAGAAGTAGAAATAATTGTCAAATAGGCAGTGGACATAAATAGAGATAGCCAGGTTGGTGGAAAGTAAGAAATTTGTACTTTCAGAAAATAGTAGAGGCTACAAGCAGCAAATTTGATGAAAATAGGAGATTTAACAAATATGGAGAGTGAGAAATCTCTGCAGATAGACAAAATGCTTGAATTCGCTGAATTGCTAATAATTGACATTTTGAGAGATACAGACAGCCAGGTTTGTTGAAACTGAGGGGAATGGAGAAATTGAACTTGCAGTGAATGCGGAGGAGCTGCAAATGTGCTCACTCTAACAAATTTCTGGAAATTGAGTATTTGATAGATAAATAGAACTACATTTGCTGATAAAGTTAGAAATTGAGAAATTGTAGGCTAAGGTGAATGATAAGTTACTCGAAATGTGGAGAATGTTAGAAGTAGACATAGGCAGTGGATATAAATAGAGATAGCGAGATTGGTGGAAAGTAAGGAACTTGTACATTCCGAGAAGGAGTAGAAGCTACAAGCAGCGAATTTCATGAAAATAGAAGATTTTACAAATATGGAGGGTGAGAAATCTCTGCAGATAGAGAAAATGCTTGAATTTGCTGAATTGCTAATAATTGACATTTTGAGAGATACAGACAGCCAGCTTTGCTGAAACTGAGGGGAATGGTGAAATTGAACTTGCAGTGAATGCGGAGGAGCTGCAAATGTGCTCACTCTAACAGATTTCTAGAAATTGAGTATTTGATAGATAAATAGAACTACATTTGCTGATGAAGTTAGAAATTGAGAAATTGTAGGTTCAGGTGAATGATAAGTTTCTCGAAATGTGAAGAATGTTAGACGTAGACATACTTGTTTAGATAGGCAGTGGATATAAATAGAGATAGCGAGATTGGTGGAAAGTACTGTTCTGAATTTCTGAAAGCGTTTGATAGATAAATAGAACTACATTAGCTGATAAAGTTAGAAATTGTAGGTTCAGGTGAATGGTAAGTGACTGGAAATGTTTTGGGTGTTGGAATTAGAGAAACTTATTTAGATAGGCAGTGTATATTAATAGAGATAGCGAGGTTGATGGAAAGTAAGGAACTTGTACATTCAGAGAAGGATTGGAAGCTACAAGCAGCAAATTTCATGAAAGTAGGAGATTTTACAAATATGAAGAATGAGCACACTCTGCAGATAGAGTAAGTGCTTGAATTTGCTGAATTGCTAATAATTGACATTTTGAGAGACACAGACAGCCAGGTTTGCTGAAACTGAGGGGAATGAAGAAATTGAACTTGCAGTGAATCCGCAGAAGTGGCAAAAGGGCTCACTCTAACAGATTTCTAGAAATTGAGTATTTGATAGATAAATAGAACTACATTTGCTGATGAAGTTAGAAATTGAGAAATTGTAGGTTCAGGTGAATGATAAGTTTCTCGAAATGTGAAGAATGTTAGACGTAGACATACTTGTTTAGATAGGCAGTGGATATAAATAGAGATAGCGAGATTGGTGGAAAGTACTGTTCTGAATTTCTGAAAGCGTTTGATAGATAAATAGAACTACATTAGCTGATAAAGTTAGAAATTGTAGGTTCAGGTGAATGGTAAGTGACTGGAAATGTTTTGGGTGTTGGAATTAGAGAAACTTATTTAGATAGGCAGTGTATATTAATAGAGATAGCGAGGTTGATGGAAAGTAAGGAACTTGTACATTCAGAGAAGGATTGGAAGCTACAAGCAGCAAATTTCATGAAAGTAGGAGATTTTACAAATATGAAGAATGAGCACACTCTGCAGATAGAGTAAGTGCTTGAATTTGCTGAATTGCTAATAATTGACATTTTGAGAGACACAGACAGCCAGGTTTGCTGAAACTGAGGGGAATGAAGAAATTGAACTTGCAGTGAATCCGCAGAAGTGGCAAAAGGGCTCACTCTAACAGATTTCTAGAAATTGAGCACTTGAGAGATGAGTAGAACTATATTTGCTGATAAAGTTAGAAATTGAGAAATACGAAGTTCAGGTGAATGATAAGTAACTCGAAACGTGGAGAGTGTAAGAATTAGAGACAATAATTTAGATAGGCAGTGGATATAAATAGAGATAGCCAGGTTGTTGGAAAGTAAGAAACTTGTACATTCAGAGAAGGAGTAGAAGCTACAAGCAGCGAATTTCATGAAAATAGAAGATTTTAAAAATATGGAGAGTGAGAAATCTCTGCAGATAGAGAAAATGATTGAATTTGCTGAATTGCTAATAATTGACATTTTGAGAGATACAGACAGCCAGGTTTGCTGAAACTGAGTGGAATGGAGAAATTGAACTTGCAGTGAATGCGGAGGAGCTGCAAATGTGCTCACTCTAACAGATTTCTAGAAATTGAGCACTTGAGAGATGAATAGAACTATATTTGCTGATAAAGTTAGAAATTGAGAAATTCGAAGTTCAGGTGAATGATAAGTTACTCGAAATGTGAAGAATGTTAGACGTAGACATACTTGTTTAGATAGGCAGTGGATATAAATAGAGATAGCGAGGTTGGTGGAAAGTAAGAATCTTGTACTTTCAGAAAAGGAGTAGAAGCTACAAGTAGCGATTTTCTTGAAAATAGGAGATTTTACAAATATGGAGAGTGAGAAATTTCTGCAGAGGGAGAAAATGCTTGAATTTGCTGATTTGATAATTATTGTCATTTTGAGAGATGCTCCAAGCCAGCTTTGCTGAAATAGAAGTTAATGGACAAGTTGAAATTGCAGTGAATGCGGAAACCTGCAAATGTGTCAAACTAATAGATTTCTTGAAATTGAGTATTTGATAGATAAATAGAAAAACACTTGCTAATAAGGTTAGAAATTGAGGAATTGGCGGGTCAGGTGAATGATAAGTAACTCGAAATGTGTAGAATGTTAGAAGTAGACATACTTATTAGATAGGCAGTGGATATTAAAAGAGATAGCGTGGTTGGTGGAATGTAAGAAACTTGTACATTCAGAGAAGGAGCAGATGCTACAAGCAGCGAATTTCATGAAAATAGAAGATTTTACAAATATGGAGGGTGAGAAATCTCTGCAGATAGGGAAAATGCTTGAATTTGCTGAATTGCTAATAATTGACATTTTGAGAGATACAGACAGCCAGGTTGGCTGAAACTGAGGGAATGGAGAAATTGTAGTTGCAGTGAATGCGGAGGAGCTGCAAATGTTCTCACTCTAACAAATTTCTGGAAATTGAGCATTTGATAGATAAATAGAACTACATTTGCTGATAAAGTTAGAAATTGAGACATTGCAGGTTCAGGTGAATGATAAGTAACTGGAAATGTGATGAGTGTTGGAATTAGAGAAACTTATTTAGATAGGCAGTGTATATTAATAGAGAAAGCGAGGTTGATGGAAAGTAAGGAACTTGCACAATCAGAGAAGGATTGGAAGCTACAAGCAGCGAATTTCATGAAAGTAGGAGATTTTACAAATATGAAGAATGAGCACACTCTGCAGATAGAGTAAGTGCTTGACTTTGCTGAATTGCTAATAATTGACATTTTGAGAGATACAGACAGCCAGGTTTGCTGAAACTGAGGGGAATGAAGAAATTGAACTTGCAGTGAATCCGCAGAAGTGGCAAAAAGATTCACTCTAACAGATTTCTAGAAATTGAGCACTTGAGAGATGAGTAGAACTATACTTGCTGGGAAAGTTAGAAATTGAGTAATTCGAAGTTCAGGTGAATGATAAGTAACTCGAAACGTGGAGAGTGTAATAATTAGAGACAATAATTTAGACAGGCAGTGGATATAAATAGACGTAGCCATGTGTTTGGAAAGTAAGAAACTTGTACATTCAGAGAAGGAGTAGAAGCTACAAGCAGCGAATTTCATGAAAATAGGAGATTTTAAAAATATGGAGAGTGAGAAATCTCTGCAGATAGAGAAAATGAATGAATTTGCTGAATTGCTAATAATTGACATTTTGAGAGATACAGACAGCCAGGTTTGTTGAAACTGAGGGGAATGGAGAAATTGAATTTGCAGTGAATGCAGAGGAGCTGCAAATGTGCTCACTCTAACAAATTTCTGGGAATTGAGTATTTGATAGATAAATAGAACTACATTTGCTGATAAAGTTAGAAATTGAGGAATTGTAGGCTTAGGTGAATGATAAGTTACTCGAAATGTGGAGAATGTTAGATGTAGACATACTTATTTAGATAGGCAGTGGATATAAATAGAGATAGCGAGATTGGTGGAAAGTAAGGAACTTGTACATTCCGAGAAGGATTAGAAGCTACAAGCAGCGAATTTCATGAAAATAGAAGATTTTACAAATATGGATAGTGAGAAATCTCTGCAGATAGAGAAAATGCTTGAATTTGCTGAATTGCTAATAATTGACATTTTGAGAGATACAGACAGCCAGGTTTGCTGAAACTGAGGGAATGAAGAAATTGAACTTGCAGTGAATCCGCAGAGGCTGCAAACGGGCTCACACTAATAGATATCTAGAAATTGAGCACTTGATAGATAAATAAAACGACATTGGCTGATAAAGATAGAAATTGAGAAATTGGAGCTTCAGGAGAATGTTAAGTTACTGGAAATGTAGGGAATGTTAGAAGCAGACATACTTATTTAGATAGGCAGTGGATAGAAATAGAGATAGCGAGGTTGGTGGATGTAAGAAACTTGTACATTCAGAGAAGGTGCAGAAGCTACAAGCAGCGAATTTCTTGATAATAGAAGATTTTACAAATATGGAGAGTGAGAAATCTCTGCAGATAGTGAAAATGCTTATTTTTGCGGAATTGCTAATAATTGACATTTTGAGAGATACAGACAGCCAGGTTGGCTGAAACTGAGGGGAATGGAAAAATTGAACTTGCAGTGAATGCGGAGGAGCTGCAAAAGTGCTCACTCTAACAAGTTTCTGGGAATTGAGTATTTGATAGATACTACATTTGCTGGAAAAGTTAGAAATTGAGAAATTGTAGGTTCAGGTGAATGATAAATAACTCGATAAGAGGAGAGTGTTAGAAGTAGACATACTTGTTAAATAGGCAGTGGATATTAATAGAGATAGCGAGATTGGTGGAAAGTAAGGAACTTGTACATTCAGAGAAGTATTAGAAGCTACAAGCAGCGAATTTCATGAAAATAGAAGATTTTACAAATATGGAGGGTGAGAAATCTCTGCAGATAGAGAAAATGCTTGAATTTGCTGAATTGCTAATAATTGACATTTTGAGATATACAGAGAGCCAGGTTTGCTGAAACTGAGGGGAATGGAGAAATTGAACTTGCAGTGAATGCGGAGGAGCTGCAAATGTGCTCACTCTAACAAATTTCTGGAAAGTGAGTATTTGATATATAAATAGAACGACATTTGCTAATAAAGTTAGAAATTGAGAAATTGTAGGTTCAGGTGAATGATAAGTTACTCGAAATGTGGAGAATGTTAGAAGTAGAAATAATTGTCAAATAGGCAGTGGACATAAATAGAGATAGCCAGGTTGGTGGAAAGTAAGAAATTTGTACTTTCAGAAAATAGTAGAAGCTACAAGCAGCAAATTTCATGAAAATAGGAGATTTAACAAATATGGAGAGTGAGAAATCTCTGCAGATAGACAAAATGCTTGAATTCGCTGAATTGCTAATAATTGACATTTTGAGAGATACAGACAGCCAGGTTTGCTAAAACTGAGGGGAATGGAGAAATTGAACTTGCAGTGAATGCGGAGGAGCTGCAAATGTGCTCACTCTAACAAATTTCTGGAAATTGAGTATTTGATAGATAAATAGAACTACATTTGCTGATAAAGTTAGAAATTGAGAAATTGTAGGCTCAGGTGAATGATAAGTTACTCGAAATGTGGAGAATGTTAGAAGTAGACATAGGCAGTGGATATAAATAGAGATAGCGAGATTGGTGGAAAGTAAGGAACTTGTACATTCCGAGAAGGATTAGAAGCTACAAGCAGCGAATTTCATGAAAATAGAAGATTTTACAAATATGGAGGGTGAGAAATCTCTGCAGATAGAGAAAATGCTTGAATTTGCTGAATTGCTAATAATTGACATTTTGAGAGATACAGACAGCCAGCTTTGCTGAAACTGAGGGGAATGGTGAAATTGAACTTGCAGTGAATGCGGAGGAGCTGCAAATGTGCTCACTCTAACAGATTTCTAGAAATTGAGTATTTGATAGATAAATAGAACTACATTTGCTGATGAAGTTAGAAATTGAGAAATTGTAGGTTCAGGTGAATGATAAGTTTCTCGAAATGTGAAGAATGTTAGACGTAGACATACTTGTTTAGATAGGCAGTGGATATAAATAGAGATAGCGAGATTGGTGGAAAGTACTGTTCTGAATTTCTGAAAGCGTTTGATAGATAAATAGAACTACATTAGCTGATAAAGTTAGAAATTGTAGGTTCAGGTGAATGGTAAGTGACTGGAAATGTTTTGAGTGTTGGAATTAGAGAAACTTATTTAGATAGGCAGTGTATATTAATAGAGATAGCGAGGTTGATGGAAAGTAAGGAACTTGTACATTCAGAGAAGGATTGGAAGCTACAAGCAGCAAATTTCATGAAAGTAGGAGATTTTACAAATATGAAGAATGAGCACACTCTGCAGATAGAGTAAGTGCTTGAATTTGCTGAATTGCTAATAATTGACATTTTGAGAGACACAGACAGCCAGGTTTGCTGAAACTGAGGGGAATGAAGAAATTGAACTTGCAGTGAATCCGCAGAAGTGGCAAAAGGGCTCACTCTAACAGATTTCTAGAAATTGAGCACTTGAGAGATGAGTAGAACTATATTTGCTGATAAAGTTAGAAATTGAGAAATACGAAGTTCAGGTGAATGATAAGTAACTCGAAACGTGGAGAGTGTAAGAATTAGAGACAATAATTTAGATAGGCAGTGGATATAAATAGAGATAGCCAGGTTGTTGGAAAGTAAGAAACTTGTACATTCAGAGAAGGAGTAGAAGCTACAAGCAGCGAATTTCATGAAAATAGAAGATTTTAAAAATATGGAGAGTGAGAAATCTCTGCAGATAGAGAAAATGATTGAATTTGCTGAATTGCTAATAATTGACATTTTGAGAGATACAGACAGCCAGGTTTGCTGAAACTGAGTGGAATGGAGAAATTGAACTTGCAGTGAATGCGGAGGAGCTGCAAATGTGCTCACTCTAACAGATTTCTAGAAATTGAGCACTTGAGAGATGAATAGAACTATATTTGCTGATAAAGTTAGAAATTGAGAAATTCGAAGTTCAGGTGAATGATAAGTTACTCGAAATGTGAAGAATGTTAGACGTAGACATACTTGTTTAGATAGGCAGTGGATATAAATAGAGATAGCGAGGTTGGTGGAAAGTAAGAATCTTGTACTTTCAGAAAAGGAGTAGAAGCTACAAGTAGCGATTTTCTTGAAAATAGGAGATTTTACAAATATGGAGAGTGAGAAATTTCTGCAGAGGGAGAAAATGCTTGAATTTGCTGATTTGATAATTATTGTCATTTTGAGAGATGCTCCAAGCCAGCTTTGCTGAAATAGAAGTTAATGGACAAGTTGAAATTGCAGTGAATGCGGAAACCTGCAAATGTGTCAAACTAATAGATTTCTTGAAATTGAGTATTTGATAGATAAATAGAAAAACACTTGCTAATAAGGTTAGAAATTGAGGAATTGGCGGTTCAGGTGAATGATAAGTAACTCGAAATGTGTAGAATGTTAGAAGTAGACATACTTATTAGATAGGCAGTGGATATTAAAAGAGATAGCGTGGTTGGTGGAATGTAAGAAACTTGTACATTCAGAGAAGGAGCAGATGCTACAAGCAGCGAATTTCATGAAAATAGAAGATTTTACAAATATGGAGGGTGAGAAATCTCTGCAGATAGGGAAAATGCTTGAATTTGCTGAATTGCTAATAATTGACATTTTGAGAGATACAGACAGCCAGGTTGGCTGAAACTGAGGGAATGGAGAAATTGTAGTTGCAGTGAATGCGGAGGAGCTGCAAATGTTCTCACTCTAACAAATTTCTGGAAATTGAGCATTTGATAGATAAATAGAACTACATTTGCTGATAAAGTTAGAAATTGAGACATTGCAGGTTCAGGTGAATGATAAGTAACTGGAAATGTGATGAGTGTTGGAATTAGAGAAACTTATTTAGATAGGCAGTGTATATTAATAGAGAAAGCGAGGTTGATGGAAAGTAAGGAACTTGCACAATCAGAGAAGGATTGGAAGCTACAAGCAGCGAATTTCATGAAAGTAGGAGATTTTACAAATATGAAGAATGAGCACACTCTGCAGATAGAGTAAGTGCTTGACTTTGCTGAATTGCTAATAATTGACATTTTGAGAGATACAGACAGCCAGGTTTGCTGAAACTGAGGGGAATGAAGAAATTGAACTTGCAGTGAATCCGCAGAAGTGGCAAAAAGATTCACTCTAACAGATTTCTAGAAATTGAGCACTTGAGAGATGAGTAGAACTATACTTGCTGGGAAAGTTAGAAATTGAGTAATTCGAAGTTCAGGTGAATGATAAGTAACTCGAAACGTGGAGAGTGTAATAATTAGAGACAATAATTTAGACAGGCAGTGGATATAAATAGACGTAGCCACGTGTTTGGAAAGTAAGAAACTTGTACATTCAGAGAAGGAGTAGAAGCTACAAGCAGCGAATTTCATGAAAATAGGAGATTTTAAAAATATGGAGAGTGAGAAATCTCTGCAGATAGAGAAAATGAATGAATTTGCTGAATTGCTAATAATTGACATTTTGAGAGATACAGACAGCCAGGTTTGTTGAAACTGAGGGGAATGGAGAAATTGAATTTGCAGTGAATGCAGAGGAGCTGCAAATGTGCTCACTCTAACAAATGTCTGGGAATTGAGTATTTGATAGATAAATAGAACTACATTTGCTGATAAAGTTAGAAATTGAGGAATTGTAGGCTTAGGTGAATGATAAGTTACTCGAAATGTGGAGAATGTTAGATGTAGACATACTTATTTAGATAGGCAGTGGATATAAATAGAGATAGCGAGATTGGTGGAAAGTAAGGAACTTGTACGTTCCGAGAAGGATTAGAAGCTACAAGCAGCGAATTTCATGAAAATAGAAGATTTTACAAATATGGATAGTGAGAAATCTCTGCAGATAGAGAAAATGCTTGAATTTGCTGAATTGCTAATAATTGACATTTTGAGAGATACAGACAGCCAGGTTTGCTGAAACTGAGGGAATGAAGAAATTGAACTTGCAGTGAATCCGCAGAGGCTGCAAACGGGCTCACACTAATAGATTTCTAGAAATTGAGCACTTGAGAGATCAATAGAACTATATTTGCTGATAAAGTTAGAAATTGAGAAATTCGAAGTTCAGGTGAATGATAAGTAACTCGAAATGTGAAGAGTTTTGGAATTAGAGATACTTATTTAGATAGGCAGTGTATATTAATAGAGATAGCGAGGTTGATGGAAAGAAAGGAATTTGTACATTCAGAGAGGAATTAGAAGCTCCAAGCAGGGAATTTCATGAAAGTGGTAGATTTTACAAACATGGAGAATGAGATTACTCTGTAGATAGAGAAAATGCTTGAATTTGCTGAATTGCTAATAATTGACATTTTGAGAGATACAGACAGCCAGGTTTGTTGAAACTGAGGGAATGAAGAAATTGAACTTGCAGTGAATCCGCAGAAGCTGCAAACGGGCTCACTCTAACCGATTTCTAGAAATTGAGCACTTGATAGATAAATAAAACGACATTTGCTGATAAAGATAGAAATTGAGAAATTGGAGATTCAGGAGAATGATAAGTTACTGGAAATGTAGGGAATGTTAGAAGCAGACATACTTATTTAGATAGGCAGTGGATAGAAATAGAGATAGCGAGGTTGGTGGATGTAAGAAACTTGTACATTCAGAGAAGGTGCAGAAGCTACAAGCAGCGAATTTCTTGATAATAGAAGATTTTACAAATATGGAGAGTGAGAAATCTCTGCAGATAGTGAAAATGCTTATTTTTGCGGAATTGCTAATAATTGACATTTTGAGAGATACAGACAGCCAGGTTGGCTGAAACTGAGTGGAATGGAGAAATTGAACTTGCAGTGAATGCGGAGGAGCTGCAAAAGTGCTCACTCTAACAAGTTTCTGGGAATTGAGTATTTGATAGATACTACATTTGCTGGAAAAGTTAGAAATTGAGAAATTGTAGGTTCAGGTGAATGATAAATAACTCGATAAGAGGAGAGTGTTAGAAGTAGACATACTTGTTAAATAGGCAGTGGATATTAATAGAGATAGCGAGGTTGATGGAAAGTAAGGAATTTATACATTCAGGGAAGGATTAGAAGCTACAAGCAGCGAATTTCATGAAAGTAGGAGATTTTACAAATATGGAGAATGAGAACACTCTGCAGATAAAGTGCTTGAATTTGCTGAATTGCTAATAATTGACATTTTGAGATATACAGAGAGCCAGGTTTGCTGAAACTGAGGGGAATGGAGAAATTGAACTTGCAGTGAATGCGGAGGAGCTGCAAATGTGCTCACTCTAACAAATTTCTGGAAAGTGAGTATTTGATATATAAATAGAACGACATTTGCTAATAAAGTTAGAAATTGAGAAATTGTAGGTTCAGGTGAATGATAAGTTACTCGAAATGTGGAGAATGTTAGAAGTAGAAATAATTGTCAAATAGGCAGTGGACATAAATAGAGATAGCCAGGTTGGTGGAAAGTAAGAAATTTGTACTTTCAGAAAATAGTAGAAGCTACAAGCAGCAAATTTGATGAAAATAGGAGATTTAACAAATATGGAGAGTGAGAAATCTCTGCAGATAGACAAAATGCTTGAATTCGCTGAATTGCTAATAATTGACATTTTGAGAGATACAGACAGCCAGGTTTGTTGAAACTGAGGGGAATGGAGAAATTGAACTTGCAGTGAATGCGGAGGAGCTGCAAATGTGCTCACTCTAACAAATTTCTGGAAATTGAGTATTTGATAGATAAATAGAACTACATTTGCTGATAAAGTTAGAAATTGAGAAATTGTAGGCTAAGGTGAATGATAAGTTACTCGAAATGTGGAGAATGTTAGAAGTAGACATAGGCAGTGGATATAAATAGAGATAGCGAGATTGGTGGAAAGTAAGGAACTTGTACATTCCGAGAAGGATTAGAAGCTACAAGCAGCGAATTTCATGAAAATAGAAGATTTTACAAATATGGAGGGTGAGAAATCTCTGCAGATAGAGAAAATGCTTGAATTTGCTGAATTGCTAATAATTGACATTTTGAGAGATACAGACAGCCAGCTTTGCTGAAACTGAGGGGAATGGTGAAATTGAACTTGCAGTGAATGCGGAGGAGCTGCAAATGTGCTCACTCTAACAGATTTCTAGAAATTGAGTATTTGATAGATAAATAGAACTACATTTGCTGATGAAGTTAGAAATTGAGAAATTGTAGGTTCAGGTGAATGATAAGTTTCTCGAAATGTGAAGAATGTTAGACGTAGACATACTTGTTTAGATAGGCAGTGGATATAAATAGAGATAGCGAGATTGGTGGAAAGTACTGTTCTGAATTTCTGAAAGCGTTTGATAGATAAATAGAACTACATTAGCTGATAAAGTTAGAAATTGTAGGTTCAGGTGAATGGTAAGTGACTGGAAATGTTTTGAGTGTTGGAATTAGAGAAACTTATTTAGATAGGCAGTGTATATTAATAGAGATAGCGAGGTTGATGGAAAGTAAGGAACTTGTACATTCAGAGAAGGATTGGAAGCTACAAGCAGCAAATTTCATGAAAGTAGGAGATTTTACAAATATGAAGAATGAGCACACTCTGCAGATAGAGTAAGTGCTTGAATTTGCTGAATTGCTAATAATTGACATTTTGAGAGACACAGACAGCCAGGTTTGCTGAAACTGAGGGGAATGAAGAAATTGAACTTGCAGTGAATCCGCAGAAGTGGCAAAAGGGCTCACTCTAACAGATTTCTAGAAATTGAGCACTTGAGAGATGAGTAGAACTATATTTGCTGATAAAGTTAGAAATTGAGAAATACGAAGTTCAGGTGAATGATAAGTAACTCGAAACGTGGAGAGTGTAAGAATTAGAGACAATAATTTAGATAGGCAGTGGATATAAATAGAGATAGCCAGGTTGTTGGAAAGTAAGAAACTTGTACATTCAGAGAAGGAGTAGAAGCTACAAGCAGCGAATTTCATGAAAATAGAAGATTTTAAAAATATGGAGAGTGAGAAATCTCTGCAGATAGAGAAAATGATTGAATTTGCTGAATTGCTAATAATTGACATTTTGAGAGATACAGACAGCCAGGTTTGCTGAAACTGAGTGGAATGGAGAAATTGAACTTGCAGTGAATGCGGAGGAGCTGCAAATGTGCTCACTCTAACAGATTTCTAGAAATTGAGCACTTGAGAGATGAATAGAACTATATTTGCTGATAAAGTTAGAAATTGAGAAATTCGAAGTTCAGGTGAATGATAAGTTACTCGAAATGTGAAGAATGTTAGACGTAGACATACTTGTTTAGATAGGCAGTGGATATAAATAGAGATAGCGAGGTTGGTGGAAAGTAAGAATCTTGTACTTTCAGAAAAGGAGTAGAAGCTACAAGTAGCGATTTTCTTGAAAATAGGAGATTTTACAAATATGGAGAGTGAGAAATTTCTGCAGAGGGAGAAAATGCTTGAATTTGCTGATTTGATAATTATTGTCATTTTGAGAGATGCTCCAAGCCAGCTTTGCTGAAATAGAAGTTAATGGACAAGTTGAAATTGCAGTGAATGCGGAAACCTGCAAATGTGTCAAACTAATAGATTTCTTGAAATTGAGTATTTGATAGATAAATAGAAAAACACTTGCTAATAAGGTTAGAAATTGAGGAATTGGCGGGTCAGGTGAATGATAAGTAACTCGAAATGTGTAGAATGTTAGAAGTAGACATACTTATTAGATAGGCAGTGGATATTAAAAGAGATAGCGTGGTTGGTGGAATGTAAGAAACTTGTACATTCAGAGAAGGAGCAGATGCTACAAGCAGCGAATTTCATGAAAATAGAAGATTTTACAAATATGGAGGGTGAGAAATCTCTGCAGATAGGGAAAATGCTTGAATTTGCTGAATTGCTAATAATTGACATTTTGAGAGATACAGACAGCCAGGTTGGCTGAAACTGAGGGAATGGAGAAATTGTAGTTGCAGTGAATGCGGAGGAGCTGCAAATGTTCTCACTCTAACAAGTTTCTGGGAATTGAGTATTTGATAGATACTACATTTGCTGGAAAAGTTAGAAATTGAGAAATTGTAGGTTCAGGTGAATGATAAATAACTCGATAAGAGGAGAGTGTTAGAAGTAGACATACTTGTTAAATAGGCAGTGGATATTAATAGAGATAGCGAGATTGGTGGAAAGTAAGGAACTTGTACATTCAGAGAAGTATTAGAAGCTACAAGCAGCGAATTTCATGAAAATAGAAGATTTTACAAATATGGAGGGTGAGAAATCTCTGCAGATAGAGAAAATGCTTGAATTTGCTGAATTGCTAATAATTGACATTTTGAGATATACAGAGAGCCAGGTTTGCTGAAACTGAGGGGAATGGAGAAATTGAACTTGCAGTGAATGCGGAGGAGCTGCAAATGTGCTCACTCTAACAAATTTCTGGAAAGTGAGTATTTGATATATAAATAGAACGACATTTGCTAATAAAGTTAGAAATTGAGAAATTGTAGGTTCAGGTGAATGATAAGTTACTCGAAATGTGGAGAATGTTAGAAGTAGAAATAATTGTCAAATAGGCAGTGGACATAAATAGAGATAGCCAGGTTGGTGGAAAGTAAGAAATTTGTACTTTCAGAAAATAGTAGAAGCTACAAGCAGCAAATTTCATGAAAATAGGAGATTTAACAAATATGGAGAGTGAGAAATCTCTGCAGATAGACAAAATGCTTGAATTCGCTGAATTGCTAATAATTGACATTTTGAGAGATACAGACAGCCAGGTTTGCTAAAACTGAGGGGAATGGAGAAATTGAACTTGCAGTGAATGCGGAGGAGCTGCAAATGTGCTCACTCTAACAAATTTCTGGAAATTGAGTATTTGATAGATAAATAGAACTACATTTGCTGATAAAGTTAGAAATTGAGAAATTGTAGGCTCAGGTGAATGATAAGTTACTCGAAATGTGGAGAATGTTAGAAGTAGACATAGGCAGTGGATATAAATAGAGATAGCGAGATTGGTGGAAAGTAAGGAACTTGTACATTCCGAGAAGGATTAGAAGCTACAAGCAGCGAATTTCATGAAAATAGAAGATTTTACAAATATGGAGGGTGAGAAATCTCTGCAGATAGAGAAAATGCTTGAATTTGCTGAATTGCTAATAATTGACATTTTGAGAGATACAGACAGCCAGCTTTGCTGAAACTGAGGGGAATGGTGAAATTGAACTTGCAGTGAATGCGGAGGAGCTGCAAATGTGCTCACTCTAACAGATTTCTAGAAATTGAGTATTTGATAGATAAATAGAACTACATTTGCTGATGAAGTTAGAAATTGAGAAATTGTAGGTTCAGGTGAATGATAAGTTTCTCGAAATGTGAAGAATGTTAGACGTAGACATACTTGTTTAGATAGGCAGTGGATATAAATAGAGATAGCGAGATTGGTGGAAAGTACTGTTCTGAATTTCTGAAAGCGTTTGATAGATAAATAGAACTACATTAGCTGATAAAGTTAGAAATTGTAGGTTCAGGTGAATGGTAAGTGACTGGAAATGTTTTGAGTGTTGGAATTAGAGAAACTTATTTAGATAGGCAGTGTATATTAATAGAGATAGCGAGGTTGATGGAAAGTAAGGAACTTGTACATTCAGAGAAGGATTGGAAGCTACAAGCAGCAAATTTCATGAAAGTAGGAGATTTTACAAATATGAAGAATGAGCACACTCTGCAGATAGAGTAAGTGCTTGAATTTGCTGAATTGCTAATAATTGACATTTTGAGAGACACAGACAGCCAGGTTTGCTGAAACTGAGGGGAATGAAGAAATTGAACTTGCAGTGAATCCGCAGAAGTGGCAAAAGGGCTCACTCTAACAGATTTCTAGAAATTGAGCACTTGAGAGATGAGTAGAACTATATTTGCTGATAAAGTTAGAAATTGAGAAATACGAAGTTCAGGTGAATGATAAGTAACTCGAAACGTGGAGAGTGTAAGAATTAGAGACAATAATTTAGATAGGCAGTGGATATAAATAGAGATAGCCAGGTTGTTGGAAAGTAAGAAACTTGTACATTCAGAGAAGGAGTAGAAGCTACAAGCAGCGAATTTCATGAAAATAGAAGATTTTAAAAATATGGAGAGTGAGAAATCTCTGCAGATAGAGAAAATGATTGAATTTGCTGAATTGCTAATAATTGACATTTTGAGAGATACAGACAGCCAGGTTTGCTGAAACTGAGTGGAATGGAGAAATTGAACTTGCAGTGAATGCGGAGGAGCTGCAAATGTGCTCACTCTAACAGATTTCTAGAAATTGAGCACTTGAGAGATGAATAGAACTATATTTGCTGATAAAGTTAGAAATTGAGAAATTCGAAGTTCAGGTGAATGATAAGTTACTCGAAATGTGAAGAATGTTAGACGTAGACATACTTGTTTAGATAGGCAGTGGATATAAATAGAGATAGCGAGGTTGGTGGAAAGTAAGAATCTTGTACTTTCAGAAAAGGAGTAGAAGCTACAAGTAGCGATTTTCTTGAAAATAGGAGATTTTACAAATATGGAGAGTGAGAAATTTCTGCAGAGGGAGAAAATGCTTGAATTTGCTGATTTGATAATTATTGTCATTTTGAGAGATGCTCCAAGCCAGCTTTGCTGAAATAGAAGTTAATGGACAAGTTGAAATTGCAGTGAATGCGGAAACCTGCAAATGTGTCAAACTAATAGATTTCTTGAAATTGAGTATTTGATAGATAAATAGAAAAACACTTGCTAATAAGGTTAGAAATTGAGGAATTGGCGGGTCAGGTGAATGATAAGTAACTCGAAATGTGTAGAATGTTAGAAGTAGACATACTTATTAGATAGGCAGTGGATATTAAAAGAGATAGCGTGGTTGGTGGAATGTAAGAAACTTGTACATTCAGAGAAGGAGCAGATGCTACAAGCAGCGAATTTCATGAAAATAGAAGATTTTACAAATATGGAGGGTGAGAAATCTCTGCAGATAGGGAAAATGCTTGAATTTGCTGAATTGCTAATAATTGACATTTTGAGAGATACAGACAGCCAGGTTGGCTGAAACTGAGGGAATGGAGAAATTGTAGTTGCAGTGAATGCGGAGGAGCTGCAAATGTTCTCACTCTAACAAGTTTCTGGGAATTGAGTATTTGATAGATACTACATTTGCTGGAAAAGTTAGAAATTGAGAAATTGTAGGTTCAGGTGAATGATAAATAACTCGATAAGAGGAGAGTGTTAGAAGTAGACATACTTGTTAAATAGGCAGTGGATATTAATAGAGATAGCGAGATTGGTGGAAAGTAAGGAACTTGTACATTCAGAGAAGTATTAGAAGCTACAAGCAGCGAATTTCATGAAAATAGAAGATTTTACAAATATGGAGGGTGAGAAATCTCTGCAGATAGAGAAAATGCTTGAATTTGCTGAATTGCTAATAATTGACATTTTGAGATATACAGAGAGCCAGGTTTGCTGAAACTGAGGGGAATGGAGAAATTGAACTTGCAGTGAATGCGGAGGAGCTGCAAATGTGCTCACTCTAACAAATTTCTGGAAAGTGAGTATTTGATATATAAATAGAACGACATTTGCTAATAAAGTTAGAAATTGAGAAATTGTAGGTTCAGGTGAATGATAAGTTACTCGAAATGTGGAGAATGTTAGAAGTAGAAATAATTGTCAAATAGGCAGTGGACATAAATAGAGATAGCCAGGTTGGTGGAAAGTAAGAAATTTGTACTTTCAGAAAATAGTAGAAGCTACAAGCAGCAAATTTCATGAAAATAGGAGATTTAACAAATATGGAGAGTGAGAAATCTCTGCAGATAGACAAAATGCTTGAATTCGCTGAATTGCTAATAATTGACATTTTGAGAGATACAGACAGCCAGGTTTGCTAAAACTGAGGGGAATGGAGAAATTGAACTTGCAGTGAATGCGGAGGAGCTGCAAATGTGCTCACTCTAACAAATTTCTGGAAATTGAGTATTTGATAGATAAATAGAACTACATTTGCTGATAAAGTTAGAAATTGAGAAATTGTAGGCTCAGGTGAATGATAAGTTACTCGAAATGTGGAGAATGTTAGAAGTAGACATAGGCAGTGGATATAAATAGAGATAGCGAGATTGGTGGAAAGTAAGGAACTTGTACATTCCGAGAAGGATTAGAAGCTACAAGCAGCGAATTTCATGAAAATAGAAGATTTTACAAATATGGAGGGTGAGAAATCTCTGCAGATAGAGAAAATGCTTGAATTTGCTGAATTGCTAATAATTGACATTTTGAGAGATACAGACAGCCAGCTTTGCTGAAACTGAGGGGAATGGTGAAATTGAACTTGCAGTGAATGCGGAGGAGCTGCAAATGTGCTCACTCTAACAGATTTCTAGAAATTGAGTATTTGATAGATAAATAGAACTACATTTGCTGATGAAGTTAGAAATTGAGAAATTGTAGGTTCAGGTGAATGATAAGTTTCTCGAAATGTGAAGAATGTTAGACGTAGACATACTTGTTTAGATAGGCAGTGGATATAAATAGAGATAGCGAGATTGGTGGAAAGTACTGTTCTGAATTTCTGAAAGCGTTTGATAGATAAATAGAACTACATTAGCTGATAAAGTTAGAAATTGTAGGTTCAGGTGAATGGTAAGTGACTGGAAATGTTTTGAGTGTTGGAATTAGAGAAACTTATTTAGATAGGCAGTGTATATTAATAGAGATAGCGAGGTTGATGGAAAGTAAGGAACTTGTACATTCAGAGAAGGATTGGAAGCTACAAGCAGCAAATTTCATGAAAGTAGGAGATTTTACAAATATGAAGAATGAGCACACTCTGCAGATAGAGTAAGTGCTTGAATTTGCTGAATTGCTAATAATTGACATTTTGAGAGACACAGACAGCCAGGTTTGCTGAAACTGAGGGGAATGAAGAAATTGAACTTGCAGTGAATCCGCAGAAGTGGCAAAAGGGCTCACTCTAACAGATTTCTAGAAATTGAGCACTTGAGAGATGAGTAGAACTATATTTGCTGATAAAGTTAGAAATTGAGAAATACGAAGTTCAGGTGAATGATAAGTAACTCGAAACGTGGAGAGTGTAAGAATTAGAGACAATAATTTAGATAGGCAGTGGATATAAATAGAGATAGCCAGGTTGTTGGAAAGTAAGAAACTTGTACATTCAGAGAAGGAGTAGAAGCTACAAGCAGCGAATTTCATGAAAATAGAAGATTTTAAAAATATGGAGAGTGAGAAATCTCTGCAGATAGAGAAAATGATTGAATTTGCTGAATTGCTAATAATTGACATTTTGAGAGATACAGACAGCCAGGTTTGCTGAAACTGAGTGGAATGGAGAAATTGAACTTGCAGTGAATGCGGAGGAGCTGCAAATGTGCTCACTCTAACAGATTTCTAGAAATTGAGCACTTGAGAGATGAATAGAACTATATTTGCTGATAAAGTTAGAAATTGAGAAATTCGAAGTTCAGGTGAATGATAAGTTACTCGAAATGTGAAGAATGTTAGACGTAGACATACTTGTTTAGATAGGCAGTGGATATAAATAGAGATAGCGAGGTTGGTGGAAAGTAAGAATCTTGTACTTTCAGAAAAGGAGTAGAAGCTACAAGTAGCGATTTTCTTGAAAATAGGAGATTTTACAAATATGGAGAGTGAGAAATTTCTGCAGAGGGAGAAAATGCTTGAATTTGCTGATTTGATAATTATTGTCATTTTGAGAGATGCTCCAAGCCAGCTTTGCTGAAATAGAAGTTAATGGACAAGTTGAAATTGCAGTGAATGCGGAAACCTGCAAATGTGTCAAACTAATAGATTTCTTGAAATTGAGTATTTGATAGATAAATAGAAAAACACTTGCTAATAAGGTTAGAAATTGAGGAATTGGCGGGTCAGGTGAATGATAAGTAACTCGAAATGTGTAGAATGTTAGAAGTAGACATACTTATTAGATAGGCAGTGGATATTAAAAGAGATAGCGTGGTTGGTGGAATGTAAGAAACTTGTACATTCAGAGAAGGAGCAGATGCTACAAGCAGCGAATTTCATGAAAATAGAAGATTTTACAAATATGGAGGGTGAGAAATCTCTGCAGATAGGGAAAATGCTTGAATTTGCTGAATTGCTAATAATTGACATTTTGAGAGATACAGACAGCCAGGTTGGCTGAAACTGAGGGAATGGAGAAATTGTAGTTGCAGTGAATGCGGAGGAGCTGCAAATGTTCTCACTCTAACAAATTTCTGGAAATTGAGCATTTGATAGATAAATAGAACTACATTTGCTGATAAAGTTAGAAATTGAGACATTGCAGGTTCAGGTGAATGATAAGTAACTGGAAATGTGATGAGTGTTGGAATTAGAGAAACTTATTTAGATAGGCAGTGTATATTAATAGAGAAAGCGAGGTTGATGGAAAGTAAGGAACTTGCACAATCAGAGAAGGATTGGAAGCTACAAGCAGCGAATTTCATGAAAGTAGGAGATTTTACAAATATGAAGAATGAGCACACTCTGCAGATAGAGTAAGTGCTTGACTTTGCTGAATTGCTAATAATTGACATTTTGAGAGATACAGACAGCCAGGTTTGCTGAAACTGAGGGGAATGAAGAAATTGAACTTGCAGTGAATCCGCAGAAGTGGCAAAAAGATTCACTCTAACAGATTTCTAGAAATTGAGCACTTGAGAGATGAGTAGAACTATACTTGCTGGGAAAGTTAGAAATTGAGTAATTCGAAGTTCAGGTGAATGATAAGTAACTCGAAACGTGGAGAGTGTAATAATTAGAGACAATAATTTAGACAGGCAGTGGATATAAATAGACGTAGCCACGTGTTTGGAAAGTAAGAAACTTGTACATTCAGAGAAGGAGTAGAAGCTACAAGCAGCGAATTTCATGAAAATAGGAGATTTTAAAAATATGGAGAGTGAGAAATCTCTGCAGATAGAGAAAATGAATGAATTTGCTGAATTGCTAATAATTGACATTTTGAGAGATACAGACAGCCAGGTTTGTTGAAACTGAGGGGAATGGAGAAATTGAATTTGCAGTGAATGCAGAGGAGCTGCAAATGTGCTCACTCTAACAAATTTCTGGGAATTGAGTATTTGATAGATAAATAGAACTACATTTGCTGATAAAGTTAGAAATTGAGGAATTGTAGGCTTAGGTGAATGATAAGTTACTCGAAATGTGGAGAATGTTAGATGTAGACATACTTATTTAGATAGGCAGTGGATATAAATAGAGATAGCGAGATTGGTGGAAAGTAAGGAACTTGTACATTCCGAGAAGGATTAGAAGCTACAAGCAGCGAATTTCATGAAAATAGAAGATTTTACAAATATGGATAGTGAGAAATCTCTGCAGATAGAGAAAATGCTTGAATTTGCTGAATTGCTAATAATTGACATTTTGAGAGATACAGACAGCCAGGTTTGCTGAAACTGAGGGAATGAAGAAATTGAACTTGCAGTGAATCCGCAGAGGCTGCAAACGGGCTCACACTAATAGATTTCTAGAAATTGAGCACTTGAGAGATCAATAGAACTATATTTGCTGATAAAGTTAGAAATAAAGAAATTCGAAGTTCAGGTGAATGATAAGTAACTCGAAATGTGAAGAGTTTTGGAATTAGAGATACTTATTTAGATAGGCAGTGTATATTAATAGAGATAGCGAGGTTGATGGAAAGAAAGGAATTTGTACATTCAGAGAGGAATTAGAAGCTCCAAGCAGGGAATTTCATGAAAGTGGTAGATTTTACAAACATGGAGAATGAGATTACTCTGTAGATAGAGAAAATGCTTGAATTTGCTGAATTGCTAATAATTGACATTTTGAGAGATACAGACAGCCAGGTTTGTTGAAACTGAGGGAATGAAGAAATTGAACTTGCAGTGAATCCGCAGAAGCTGCAAACGGGCTCACTCTAACCGATTTCTAGAAATTGAGCACTTGATAGATAAATAAAACGACATTTGCTGATAAAGATAGAAATTGAGAAATTGGAGATTCAGGAGAATGATAAGTTACTGGAAATGTAGGGAATGTTAGAAGCAGACATACTTATTTAGATAGGCAGTGGATAGAAATAGAGATAGCGAGGTTGGTGGATGTAAGAAACTTGTACATTCAGAGAAGGTGCAGAAGCTACAAGCAGCGAATTTCTTGATAATAGAAGATTTTACAAATATGGAGAGTGAGAAATCTCTGCAGATAGTGAAAATGCTTATTTTTGCGGAATTGCTAATAATTGACATTTTGAGAGATACAGACAGCCAGGTTGGCTGAAACTGAGTGGAATGGAGAAATTGAACTTGCAGTGAATGCGGAGGAGCTGCAAAAGTGCTCACTCTAACAAGTTTCTGGGAATTGAGTATTTGATAGATACTACATTTGCTGGAAAAGTTAGAAATTGAGAAATTGTAGGTTCAGGTGAATGATAAATAACTCGATAAGAGGAGAGTGTTAGAAGTAGACATACTTGTTAAATAGGCAGTGGATATTAATAGAGATAGCGAGGTTGATGGAAAGTAAGGAATTTATACATTCAGGGAAGGATTAGAAGCTACAAGCAGCGAATTTCATGAAAGTAGGAGATTTTACAAATATGGAGAATGAGAACACTCTGCAGATAGAGTAAGTGCTTGAATTTGCTGAATTGCTAATAATTGACATTTTGAGATATACAGAGAGCCAGGTTTGCTGAAACTGAGGGGAATGGAGAAATTGAACTTGCAGTGAATGCGGAGGAGCTGCAAATGTGCTCACTCTAACAAATTTCTGGAAAGTGAGTATTTGATATATAAATAGAACGACATTTGCTAATAAAGTTAGAAATTGAGAAATTGTAGGTTCAGGTGAATGATAAGTTACTCGAAATGTGGAGAATGTTAGAAGTAGAAATAATTGTCAAATAGGCAGTGGACATAAATAGAGATAGCCAGGTTGGTGGAAAGTAAGAAATTTGTACTTTCAGAAAATAGTAGAAGCTACAAGCAGCAAATTTCATGAAAATAGGAGATTTAACAAATATGGAGAGTGAGAAATCTCTGCAGATAGACAAAATGCTTGAATTCGCTGAATTGCTAATAAAAGACATTTTGAGAGATACAGACAGCCAGGTTTGCTAAAACTGAGGGGAATGGAGAAATTGAACTTGCAGTGAATGCGGAGGAGCTGCAAATGTGCTCACTCTAACAAATTTCTGGAAATTGAGTATTTGATAGATAAATAGAACTACATTTGCTGATAAAGTTAGAAATTGAGAAATTGTAGGCTCAGGTGAATGATAAGTTACTCGAAATGTGGAGAATGTTAGAAGTAGACATAGGCAGTGGATATAAATAGAGATAGCGAGATTGGTGGAAAGTAAGGAACTTGTACATTCCGAGAAGGATTAGAAGCTACAAGCAGCGAATTTCATGAAAATAGAAGATTTTACAAATATGGAGGGTGAGAAATCTCTGCAGATAGAGAAAATGCTTGAATTTGCTGAATTGCTAATAATTGACATTTTGAGAGATACAGACAGCCAGCTTTGCTGAAACTGAGGGGAATGGTGAAATTGAACTTGCAGTGAATGCGGAGGAGCTGCAAATGTGCTCACTCTAACAGATTTCTAGAAATTGAGTATTTGAAAGATAAATAGAACTACATTAGCTGATAAAGTTAGAAATTGTAGGTTCAGGTGAATGGTAAGTGACTGGAAATGTTTTGAGTGTTGGAATTAGAGAAACTTATTTAGATAGGCAGTGTATATTAATAGAGATAGCGAGGTTGATGGAAAGTAAGGAACTTGTACATTCAGAGAAGGATTGGAAGCTACAAGCAGCAAATTTCATGAAAGTAGGAGATTTTACAAATATGAAGAATGAGCACACTCTGCAGATAGAGTAAGTGCTTGAATTTGCTGAATTGCTAATAATTGACATTTTGAGAGACACAGACAGCCAGGTTTGCTGAAACTGAGGGGAATGAAGAACTTGAACTTGCAGTGAATCCGCAGAAGTGGCAAAAGGGCTCACTCTAACAGATTTCTAGAAATTGAGCACTTGAGAGATGAGTAGAACTATATTTGCTGATAAAGTTAGAAATTGAGAAATACGAAGTTCAGGTGAATGATAAGTAACTCGAAACCTGGAGAGTGTAAGAATTAGAGACAATAATTTAGATAGGCAGTGGATATAAATAGAGATAGCCAGGTTGTTGGAAAGTAAGAAACTTGTACATTCAGAGAAGGAGTAGAAGCTACAAGCAGCGAATTTCATGAAAATAGAAGATTTTAAAAATATGGAGAGTGAGAAATCTCTGCAGATAGAGAAAATGATTGAATTTGCTGAATTGCTAATAATTGACATTTTGAGAGATACAGACAGCCAGGTTTGCTGAAACTGAGTGGAATGGAGAAATTGAACTTGCAGTGAATGCGGAGGAGCTGCAAATGTGCTCACTCTAACAGATTTCTAGAAATTGAGCACTTGAGAGATGAATAGAACTATATTTGCTGATAAAGTTAGAAATTGAGAAATTCGAAGTTCAGGTGAATGATAAGTTACTCGAAATGTGAAGAATGTTAGACGTAGACATACTTGTTTAGATAGGCAGTGGATATAAATAGAGATAGCGAGGTTGGTGGAAAGTAAGAATCTTGTACTTTCAGAAAAGGAGTAGAAGCTACAAGTAGCGATTTTCTTGAAAATAGGAGATTTTACAAATATGGAGAGTGAGAAATTTCTGCAGAGGGAGAAAATGCTTGAATTTGCTGATTTGATAATTATTGTCATTTTGAGAGATGCTCCAAGCCAGCTTTGCTGAAATAGAAGTTAATGGACAAGTTGAAATTGCAGTGAATGCGGAAACCTGCAAATGTGTCAAACTAATAGATTTCTTGAAATTGAGTATTTGATAGATAAATAGAAAAACACTTGCTAATAAGGTTAGAAATTGAGGAATTGGCGGGTCAGGTGAATGATAAGTAACTCGAAATGTGTAGAATGTTAGAAGTAGACATACTTATTAGATAGGCAGTGGATATTAAAAGAGATAGCGTGGTTGGTGGAATGTAAGAAACTTGTACATTCAGAGAAGGAGCAGATGCTACAAGCAGCGAATTTCATGAAAATAGAAGATTTTACAAATATGGAGGGTGAGAAATCTCTGCAGATAGGGAAAATGCTTGAATTTGCTGAATTGCTAATAATTGACATTTTGAGAGATACAGACAGCCAGGTTGGCTGAAACTGAGGGAATGGAGAAATTGTAGTTGCAGTGAATGCGGAGGAGCTGCAAATGTTCTCACTCTAACAAATTTCTGGAAATTGAGCATTTGATAGATAAATAGAACTACATTTGCTGATAAAGTTAGAAATTGAGACATTGCAGGTTCAGGTGAATGATAAGTAACTGGAAATGTGATGAGTGTTGGAATTAGAGAAACTTATTTAGATAGGCAGTGTATATTAATAGAGAAAGCGAGGTTGATGGAAAGTAAGGAACTTGCACAATCAGAGAAGGATTGGAAGCTACAAGCAGCGAATTTCATGAAAGTAGGAGATTTTACAAATATGAAGAATGAGCACACTCTGCAGATAGAGTAAGTGCTTGACTTTGCTGAATTGCTAATAATTGACATTTTGAGAGATACAGACAGCCAGGTTTGCTGAAACTGAGGGGAATGAAGAAATTGAACTTGCAGTGAATCCGCAGAAGTGGCAAAAAGATTCACTCTAACAGATTTCTAGAAATTGAGCACTTGAGAGATGAGTAGAACTATACTTGCTGGGAAAGTTAGAAATTGAGTAATTCGAAGTTCAGGTGAATGATAAGTAACTCGAAACGTGGAGAGTGTAATAATTAGAGACAATAATTTAGACAGGCAGTGGATATAAATAGACGTAGCCACGTGTTTGGAAAGTAAGAAACTTGTACATTCAGAGAAGGAGTAGAAGCTACAAGCAGCGAATTTCATGAAAATAGGAGATTTTAAAAATATGGAGAGTGAGAAATCTCTGCAGATAGAGAAAATGAATGAATTTGCTGAATTGCTAATAATTGACATTTTGAGAGATACAGACAGCCAGGTTTGTTGAAACTGAGGGGAATGGAGAAATTGAATTTGCAGTGAATGCAGAGGAGCTGCAAATGTGCTCACTCTAACAAGTTTCTGGGAATTGAGTATTTGATAGATAAATAGAACTACATTTGCTGATAAAGTTAGAAATTGAGGAATTGTAGGCTTAGGTGAATGATAAGTTACTGGAAATGTGGAGAATGTTAGATGTAGACATACTTATTTAGATAGGCAGTGGATATAAATAGAGATAGCGAGATTGGTGGAAAGTAAGGAACTTGTACATTCAGAGAAGGATTAGAAGCTACAAGCAGCGAATTTCATGAAAATAGAAGATTTTACAAATATGGAGGGTGAGAAATCTCTGCAGATAGAGAAAATGCTTGAATTTGCTGAATTGCTAATAATTGACATTTTGAGATATACAGAGAGCCAGGTTTGCTGAAACTGAGGGGAATGGAGAAATTGAACTTGCAGTGAATGCGGAGGAGCTGCAAATGTGCTCACTCTAACAAATTTCTGGAAAGTGAGTATTTGATATATAAATAGAACGACATTTGCTAATAAAGTTAGAAATTGAGAAATTGTAGGTTCAGGTGAATGATAAGTTACTCGAAATGTGGAGAATGTTAGAAGTAGAAATAATTGTCAAATAGGCAGTGGACATAAATAGAGATAGCCAGGTTGGTGGAAAGTAAGAAATTTGTACTTTCAGAAAATAGTAGAAGCTACAAGCAGCAAATTTCATGAAAATAGGAGATTTAACAAATATGGAGAGTGAGAAATCTCTGCAGATAGACAAAATGCTTGAATTCGCTGAATTGCTAATAATTGACATTTTGAGAGATACAGACAGCCAGGTTTGCTAAAACTGAGGGGAATGGAGAAATTGAACTTGCAGTGAATGCGGAGGAGCTGCAAATGTGCTCACTCTAACAAATTTCTGGAAATTGAGTATTTGATAGATAAATAGAACTACATTTGCTGATAAAGTTAGAAATTGAGAAATTGTAGGCTCAGGTGAATGATAAGTTACTCGAAATGTGGAGAATGTTAGAAGTAGACATAGGCAGTGGATATAAATAGAGATAGCGAGATTGGTGGAAAGTAAGGAACTTGTACATTCCGAGAAGGATTAGAAGCTACAAGCAGCGAATTTCATGAAAATAGAAGATTTTACAAATATGGAGGGTGAGAAATCTCTGCAGATAGAGAAAATGCTTGAATTTGCTGAATTGCTAATAATTGACATTTTGAGAGATACAGACAGCCAGCTTTGCTGAAACTGAGGGGAATGGTGAAATTGAACTTGCAGTGAATGCGGAGGAGCTGCAAATGTGCTCACTCTAACAGATTTCTAGAAATTGAGTATTTGATAGATAAATAGAACTACATTTGCTGATGAAGTTAGAAATTGAGAAATTGTAGGTTCAGGTGAATGATAAGTTTCTCGAAATGTGAAGAATGTTAGACGTAGACATACTTGTTTAGATAGGCAGTGGATATAAATAGAGATAGCGAGATTGGTGGAAAGTACTGTTCTGAATTTCTGAAAGCGTTTGATAGATAAATAGAACTACATTAGCTGATAAAGTTAGAAATTGTAGGTTCAGGTGAATGGTAAGTGACTGGAAATGTTTTGAGTGTTGGAATTAGAGAAACTTATTTAGATAGGCAGTGTATATTAATAGAGATAGCGAGGTTGATGGAAAGTAAGGAACTTGTACATTCAGAGAAGGATTGGAAGCTACAAGCAGCAAATTTCATGAAAGTAGGAGATTTTACAAATATGAAGAATGAGCACACTCTGCAGATAGAGTAAGTGCTTGAATTTGCTGAATTGCTAATAATTGACATTTTGAGAGACACAGACAGCCAGGTTTGCTGAAACTGAGGGGAATGAAGAAATTGAACTTGCAGTGAATCCGCAGAAGTGGCAAAAGGGCTCACTCTAACAGATTTCTAGAAATTGAGCACTTGAGAGATGAGTAGAACTATATTTGCTGATAAAGTTAGAAATTGAGAAATACGAAGTTCAGGTGAATGATAAGTAACTCGAAACGTGGAGAGTGTAAGAATTAGAGACAATAATTTAGATAGGCAGTGGATATAAATAGAGATAGCCAGGTTGTTGGAAAGTAAGAAACTTGTACATTCAGAGAAGGAGTAGAAGCTACAAGCAGCGAATTTCATGAAAATAGAAGATTTTAAAAATATGGAGAGTGAGAAATCTCTGCAGATAGAGAAAATGATTGAATTTGCTGAATTGCTAATAGTTGACATTTTGAGAGATACAGACAGCCAGGTTTGCTGAAACTGAGTGGAATGGAGAAATTGAACTTGCAGTGAATGCGGAGGAGCTGCAAATGTGCTCACTCTAACAGATTTCTAGAAATTGAGCACTTGAGAGATGAATAGAACTATATTTGCTGATAAAGTTAGAAATTGAGAAATTCGAAGTTCAGGTGAATGATAAGTTACTCGAAATGTGAAGAATGTTAGACGTAGACATACTTGTTTAGATAGGCAGTGGATATAAATAGAGATAGCGAGGTTGGTGGAAAGTAAGAATCTTGTACTTTCAGAAAAGGAGTAGAAGCTACAAGTAGCGATTTTCTTGAAAATAGGAGATTTTACAAATATGGAGAGTGAGAAATTTCTGCAGAGGGAGAAAATGCTTGAATTTGCTGATTTGATAATTATTGTCATTTTGAGAGATGCTCCAAGCCAGCTTTGCTGAAATAGAAGTTAATGGACAAGTTGAAATTGCAGTGAATGCGGAAACCTGCAAATGTGTCAAACTAATAGATTTCTTGAAATTGAGTATTTGATAGATAAATAGAAAAACACTTGCTAATAAGGTTAGAAATTGAGGAATTGGCGGGTCAGGTGAATGATAAGTAACTCGAAATGTGTAGAATGTTAGAAGTAGACATACTTATTAGATAGGCAGTGGATATTAAAAGAGATAGCGTGGTTGGTGGAATGTAAGAAACTTGTACATTCAGAGAAGGAGCAGATGCTACAAGCAGCGAATTTCATGAAAATAGAAGATTTTACAAATATGGAGGGTGAGAAATCTCTGCAGATAGGGAAAATGCTTGAATTTGCTGAATTGCTAATAATTGACATTTTGAGAGATACAGACAGCCAGGTTGGCTGAAACTGAGGGAATGGAGAAATTGTAGTTGCAGTGAATGCGGAGGAGCTGCAAATGTTCTCACTCTAACAAGTTTCTGGGAATTGAGTATTTGATAGATACTA
The DNA here is from genome assembly GCF_964194155.1 of Cetorhinus maximus. Taxonomy (NCBI): domain Eukaryota; kingdom Metazoa; phylum Chordata; class Chondrichthyes; order Lamniformes; family Cetorhinidae; genus Cetorhinus; species Cetorhinus maximus. The sequence goes on from NW_027597342.1 coordinate 49,239, forward strand.
CATTTGCTGGAAAAGTTAGAAATTGAGAAATTGTAGGTTCAGGTGAATGATAAATAACTCGATAAGAGGAGAGTGTTAGAAGTAGACATACTTGTTAAATAGGCAGTGGATATTAATAGAGATAGCGAGATTGGTGGAAAGTAAGGAACTTGTACATTCAGAGAAGTATTAGAAGCTACAAGCAGCGAATTTCATGAAAATAGAAGATTTTACAAATATGGAGGGTGAGAAATCTCTGCAGATAGAGAAAATGCTTGAATTTGCTGAATTGCTAATAATTGACATTTTGAGATATACAGAGAGCCAGGTTTGCTGAAACTGAGGGGAATGGAGAAATTGAACTTGCAGTGAATGCGGAGGAGCTGCAAATGTGCTCACTCTAACAAATTTCTGGAAAGTGAGTATTTGATATATAAATAGAACGACATTTGCTAATAAAGTTAGAAATTGAGAAATTGTAGGTTCAGGTGAATGATAAGTTACTCGAAATGTGGAGAATGTTAGAAGTAGAAATAATTGTCAAATAGGCAGTGGACATAAATAGAGATAGCCAGGTTGGTGGAAAGTAAGAAATTTGTACTTTCAGAAAATAGTAGAAGCTACAAGCAGCAAATTTCATGAAAATAGGAGATTTAACAAATATGGAGAGTGAGAAATCTCTGCAGATAGACAAAATGCTTGAATTCGCTGAATTGCTAATAATTGACATTTTGAGAGATACAGACAGCCAGGTTTGCTAAAACTGAGGGGAATGGAGAAATTGAACTTGCAGTGAATGCGGAGGAGCTGCAAATGTGCTCACTCTAACAAATTTCTGGAAATTGAGTATTTGATAGATAAATAGAACTACATTTGCTGATAAAGTTAGAAATTGAGAAATTGTAGGCTCAGGTGAATGATAAGTTACTCGAAATGTGGAGAATGTTAGAAGTAGACATAGGCAGTGGATATAAATAGAGATAGCGAGATTGGTGGAAAGTAAGGAACTTGTACATTCCGAGAAGGATTAGAAGCTACAAGCAGCGAATTTCATGAAAATAGAAGATTTTACAAATATGGAGGGTGAGAAATCTCTGCAGATAGAGAAAATGCTTGAATTTGCTGAATTGCTAATAATTGACATTTTGAGAGATACAGACAGCCAGCTTTGCTGAAACTGAGGGGAATGGTGAAATTGAACTTGCAGTGAATGCGGAGGAGCTGCAAATGTGCTCACTCTAACAGATTTCTAGAAATTGAGTATTTGATAGATAAATAGAACTACATTTGCTGATGAAGTTAGAAATTGAGAAATTGTAGGTTCAGGTGAATGATAAGTTTCTCGAAATGTGAAGAATGTTAGACGTAGACATACTTGTTTAGATAGGCAGTGGATATAAATAGAGATAGCGAGATTGGTGGAAAGTACTGTTCTGAATTTCTGAAAGCGTTTGATAGATAAATAGAACTACATTAGCTGATAAAGTTAGAAATTGTAGGTTCAGGTGAATGGTAAGTGACTGGAAATGTTTTGAGTGTTGGAATTAGAGAAACTTATTTAGATAGGCAGTGTATATTAATAGAGATAGCGAGGTTGATGGAAAGTAAGGAACTTGTACATTCAGAGAAGGATTGGAAGCTACAAGCAGCAAATTTCATGAAAGTAGGAGATTTTACAAATATGAAGAATGAGCACACTCTGCAGATAGAGTAAGTGCTTGAATTTGCTGAATTGCAAATAATTGACATTTTGAGAGACACAGACAGCCAGGTTTGCTGAAACTGAGGGGAATGAAGAAATTGAACTTGCAGTGAATCCGCAGAAGTGGCAAAAGGGCTCACTCTAACAGATTTCTAGAAATTGAGCACTTGAGAGATGAGTAGAACTATATTTGCTGATAAAGTTAGAAATTGAGAAATACGAAGTTCAGGTGAATGATAAGTAACTCGAAACGTGGAGAGTGTAAGAATTAGAGACAATAATTTAGATAGGCAGTGGATATAAATAGAGATAGCCAGGTTGTTGGAAAGTAAGAAACTTGTACATTCAGAGAAGGAGTAGAAGCTACAAGCAGCGAATTTCATGAAAATAGAAGATTTTAAAAATATGGAGAGTGAGAAATCTCTGCAGATAGAGAAAATGATTGAATTTGCTGAATTGCTAATAATTGACATTTTGAGAGATACAGACAGCCAGGTTTGCTGAAACTGAGTGGAATGGAGAAATTGAACTTGCAGTGAATGCGGAGGAGCTGCAAATGTGCTCACTCTAACAGATTTCTAGAAATTGAGCACTTGAGAGATGAATAGAACTATATTTGCTGATAAAGTTAGAAATTGAGAAATTCGAAGTTCAGGTGAATGATAAGTTACTCGAAATGTGAAGAATGTTAGACGTAGACATACTTGTTTAGATAGGCAGTGGATATAAATAGAGATAGCGAGGTTGGTGGAAAGTAAGAATCTTGTACTTTCAGAAAAGGAGTAGAAGCTACAAGTAGCGATTTTCTTGAAAATAGGAGATTTTACAAATATGGAGAGTGAGAAATTTCTGCAGAGGGAGAAAATGCTTGAATTTGCTGATTTGATAATTATTGTCATTTTGAGAGATGCTCCAAGCCAGCTTTGCTGAAATAGAAGTTAATGGACAAGTTGAAATTGCAGTGAATGCGGAAACCTGCAAATGTGTCAAACTAATAGATTTCTTGAAATTGAGTATTTGATAGATAAATAGAAAAACACTTGCTAATAAGGTTAGAAATTGAGGAATTGGCGGTTCAGGTGAATGATAAGTAACTCGAAATGTGTAGAATGTTAGAAGTAGACATACTTATTAGATAGGCAGTGGATATTAAAAGAGATAGCGTGGTTGGTGGAATGTAAGAAACTTGTACATTCAGAGAAGGAGCAGATGCTACAAGCAGCGAATTTCATGAAAATAGAAGATTTTACAAATATGGAGGGTGAGAAATCTCTGCAGATAGGGAAAATGCTTGAATTTGCTGAATTGCTAATAATTGACATTTTGAGAGATACAGACAGCCAGGTTGGCTGAAACTGAGGGAATGGAGAAATTGTAGTTGCAGTGAATGCGGAGGAGCTGCAAATGTTCTCACTCTAACAAGTTTCTGGGAATTGAGTATTTGATAGATACTACATTTGCTGGAAAAGTTAGAAATTGAGAAATTGTAGGTTCAGGTGAATGATAAATAACTCGATAAGAGGAGAGTGTTAGAAGTAGACATACTTGTTAAATAGGCAGTGGATATTAATAGAGATAGCGAGATTGGTGGAAAGTAAGGAACTTGTACATTCAGAGAAGTATTAGAAGCTACAAGCAGCGAATTTCATGAAAATAGAAGATTTTACAAATATGGAGGGTGAGAAATCTCTGCAGATAGAGAAAATGCTTGAATTTGCTGAATTGCTAATAATTGACATTTTGAGATATACAGAGAGCCAGGTTTGCTGAAACTGAGGGGAATGGAGAAATTGAACTTGCAGTGAATGCGGAGGAGCTGCAAATGTGCTCACTCTAACAAATTTCTGGAAAGTGAGTATTTGATATATAAATAGAACGACATTTGCTAATAAAGTTAGAAATTGAGAAATTGTAGGTTCAGGTGAATGATAAGTTACTCGAAATGTGGAGAATGTTAGAAGTAGAAATAATTGTCAAATAGGCAGTGGACATAAATAGAGATAGCCAGGTTGGTGGAAAGTAAGAAATTTGTACTTTCAGAAAATAGTAGAAGCTACAAGCAGCAAATTTCATGAAAATAGGAGATTTAACAAATATGGAGAGTGAGAAATCTCTGCAGATAGACAAAATGCTTGAATTCGCTGAATTGCTAATAATTGACATTTTGAGAGATACAGACAGCCAGGTTTGCTAAAACTGAGGGGAATGGAGAAATTGAACTTGCAGTGAATGCGGAGGAGCTGCAAATGTGCTCACTCTAACAAATTTCTGGAAATTGAGTATTTGATAGATAAATAGAACTACATTTGCTGATAAAGTTAGAAATTGAGAAATTGTAGGCTCAGGTGAATGATAAGTTACTCGAAATGTGGAGAATGTTAGAAGTAGACATAGGCAGTGGATATAAATAGAGATAGCGAGATTGGTGGAAAGTAAGGAACTTGTACATTCCGAGAAGGATTAGAAGCTACAAGCAGCGAATTTCATGAAAATAGAAGATTTTACAAATATGGAGGGTGAGAAATCTCTGCAGATAGAGAAAATGCTTGAATTTGCTGAATTGCTAATAATTGACATTTTGAGAGATACAGACAGCCAGCTTTGCTGAAACTGAGGGGAATGGTGAAATTGAACTTGCAGTGAATGCGGAGGAGCTGCAAATGTGCTCACTCTAACAGATTTCTAGAAATTGAGTATTTGATAGATAAATAGAACTACATTTGCTGATGAAGTTAGAAATTGAGAAATTGTAGGTTCAGGTGAATGATAAGTTTCTCGAAATGTGAAGAATGTTAGACGTAGACATACTTGTTTAGATAGGCAGTGGATATAAATAGAGATAGCGAGATTGGTGGAAAGTACTGTTCTGAATTTCTGAAAGCGTTTGATAGATAAATAGAACTACATTAGCTGATAAAGTTAGAAATTGTAGGTTCAGGTGAATGGTAAGTGACTGGAAATGTTTTGAGTGTTGGAATTAGAGAAACTTATTTAGATAGGCAGTGTATATTAATAGAGATAGCGAGGTTGATGGAAAGTAAGGAACTTGTACATTCAGAGAAGGATTGGAAGCTACAAGCAGCAAATTTCATGAAAGTAGGAGATTTTACAAATATGAAGAATGAGCACACTCTGCAGATAGAGTAAGTGCTTGAATTTGCTGAATTGCTAATAATTGACATTTTGAGAGACACAGACAGCCAGGTTTGCTGAAACTGAGGGGAATGAAGAAATTGAACTTGCAGTGAATCCGCAGAAGTGGCAAAAGGGCTCACTCTAACAGATTTCTAGAAATTGAGCACTTGAGAGATGAGTAGAACTATATTTGCTGATAAAGTTAGAAATTGAGAAATACGAAGTTCAGGTGAATGATAAGTAACTCGAAACGTGGAGAGTGTAAGAATTAGAGACAATAATTTAGATAGGCAGTGGATATAAATAGAGATAGCCAGGTTGTTGGAAAGTAAGAAACTTGTACATTCAGAGAAGGAGTAGAAGCTACAAGCAGCGAATTTCATGAAAATAGAAGATTTTAAAAATATGGAGAGTGAGAAATCTCTGCAGATAGAGAAAATGATTGAATTTGCTGAATTGCTAATAATTGACATTTTGAGAGATACAGACAGCCAGGTTTGCTGAAACTGAGTGGAATGGAGAAATTGAACTTGCAGTGAATGCGGAGGAGCTGCAAATGTGCTCACTCTAACAGATTTCTAGAAATTGAGCACTTGAGAGATGAATAGAACTATATTTGCTGATAAAGTTAGAAATTGAGAAATTCGAAGTTCAGGTGAATGATAAGTTACTCGAAATGTGAAGAATGTTAGACGTAGACATACTTGTTTAGATAGGCAGTGGATATAAATAGAGATAGCGAGGTTGGTGGAAAGTAAGAATCTTGTACTTTCAGAAAAGGAGTAGAAGCTACAAGTAGCGATTTTCTTGAAAATAGGAGATTTTACAAATATGGAGAGTGAGAAATTTCTGCAGAGGGAGAAAATGCTTGAATTTGCTGATTTGATAATTATTGTCATTTTGAGAGATGCTCCAAGCCAGCTTTGCTGAAATAGAAGTTAATGGACAAGTTGAAATTGCAGTGAATGCGGAAACCTGCAAATGTGTCAAACTAATAGATTTCTTGAAATTGAGTATTTGATAGATAAATAGAAAAACACTTGCTAATAAGGTTAGAAATTGAGGAATTGGCGGTTCAGGTGAATGATAAGTAACTCGAAATGTGTAGAATGTTAGAAGTAGACATACTTATTAGATAGGCAGTGGATATTAAAAGAGATAGCGTGGTTGGTGGAATGTAAGAAACTTGTACATTCAGAGAAGGAGCAGATGCTACAAGCAGCGAATTTCATGAAAATAGAAGATTTTACAAATATGGAGGGTGAGAAATCTCTGCAGATAGGGAAAATGCTTGAATTTGCTGAATTGCTAATAATTGACATTTTGAGAGATACAGACAGCCAGGTTGGCTGAAACTGAGGGAATGGAGAAATTGTAGTTGCAGTGAATGCGGAGGAGCTGCAAATGTTCTCACTCTAACAAATTTCTGGAAATTGAGCATTTGATAGATAAATAGAACTACATTTGCTGATAAAGTTAGAAATTGAGACATTGCAGGTTCAGGTGAATGATAAGTAACTGGAAATGTGATGAGTGTTGGAATTAGAGAAACTTATTTAGATAGGCAGTGTATATTAATAGAGAAAGCGAGGTTGATGGAAAGTAAGGAACTTGCACAATCAGAGAAGGATTGGAAGCTACAAGCAGCGAATTTCATGAAAGTAGGAGATTTTACAAATATGAAGAATGAGCACACTCTGCAGATAGAGTAAGTGCTTGACTTTGCTGAATTGCTAATAATTGACATTTTGAGAGATACAGACAGCCAGGTTTGCTGAAACTGAGGGGAATGAAGAAATTGAACTTGCAGTGAATCCGCAGAAGTGGCAAAAAGATTCACTCTAACAGATTTCTAGAAATTGAGCACTTGAGAGATGAGTAGAACTATACTTGCTGGGAAAGTTAGAAATTGAGTAATTCGAAGTTCAGGTGAATGATAAGTAACTCGAAACGTGGAGAGTGTAATAATTAGAGACAATAATTTAGACAGGCAGTGGATATAAATAGACGTAGCCACGTGTTTGGAAAGTAAGAAACTTGTACATTCAGAGAAGGAGTAGAAGCTACAAGCAGCGAATTTCATGAAAATAGGAGATTTTAAAAATATGGAGAGTGAGAAATCTCTGCAGATAGAGAAAATGAATGAATTTGCTGAATTGCTAATAATTGACATTTTGAGAGATACAGACAGCCAGGTTTGTTGAAACTGAGGGGAATGGAGAAATTGAATTTGCAGTGAATGCAGAGGAGCTGCAAATGTGCTCACTCTAACAAATTTCTGGGAATTGAGTATTTGATAGATAAATAGAACTACATTTGCTGATAAAGTTAGAAATTGAGGAATTGTAGGCTTAGGTGAATGATAAGTTACTCGAAATGTGGAGAATGTTAGATGTAGACATACTTATTTAGATAGGCAGTGGATATAAATAGAGATAGCGAGATTGGTGGAAAGTAAGGAACTTGTACATTCCGAGAAGGATTAGAAGCTACAAGCAGCGAATTTCATGAAAATAGAAGATTTTACAAATATGGATAGTGAGAAATCTCTGCAGATAGAGAAAATGCTTGAATTTGCTGAATTGCTAATAATTGACATTTTGAGAGATACAGACAGCCAGGTTTGCTGAAACTGAGGGAATGAAGAAATTGAACTTGCAGTGAATCCGCAGAGGCTGCAAACGGGCTCACACTAATAGATTTCTAGAAATTGAGCACTTGAGAGATCAATAGAACTATATTTGCTGATAAAGTTAGAAATTGAGAAATTCGAAGTTCAGGTGAATGATAAGTAACTCGAAATGTGAAGAGTTTTGGAATTAGAGATACTTATTTAGATAGGCAGTGTATATTAATAGAGATAGCGAGGTTGATGGAAAGAAAGGAATTTGTACATTCAGAGAGGAATTAGAAGCTCCAAGCAGGGAATTTCATGAAAGTGGTAGATTTTACAAACATGGAGAATGAGATTACTCTGTAGATAGAGAAAATGCTTGAATTTGCTGAATTGCTAATAATTGACATTTTGAGAGATACAGACAGCCAGGTTTGTTGAAACTGAGGGAATGAAGAAATTGAACTTGCAGTGAATCCGCAGAAGCTGCAAACGGGCTCACTCTAACCGATTTCTAGAAATTGAGCACTTGATAGATAAATAAAACGACATTTGCTGATAAAGATAGAAATTGAGAAATTGGAGATTCAGGAGAATGATAAGTTACTGGAAATGTAGGGAATGTTAGAAGCAGACATACTTATTTAGATAGGCAGTGGATAGAAATAGAGATAGCGAGGTTGGTGGATGTAAGAAACTTGTACATTCAGAGAAGGTGCAGAAGCTACAAGCAGCGAATTTCTTGATAATAGAAGATTTTACAAATATGGAGAGTGAGAAATCTCTGCAGATAGTGAAAATGCTTATTTTTGCGGAATTGCTAATAATTGACATTTTGAGAGATACAGACAGCCAGGTTGGCTGAAACTGAGTGGAATGGAGAAATTGAACTTGCAGTGAATGCGGAGGAGCTGCAAAAGTGCTCACTCTAACAAGTTTCTGGGAATTGAGTATTTGATAGATACTACATTTGCTGGAAAAGTTAGAAATTGAGAAATTGTAGGTTCAGGTGAATGATAAATAACTCGATAAGAGGAGAGTGTTAGAAGTAGACATACTTGTTAAATAGGCAGTGGATATTAATAGAGATAGCGAGGTTGATGGAAAGTAAGGAATTTATACATTCAGGGAAGGATTAGAAGCTACAAGCAGCGAATTTCATGAAAGTAGGAGATTTTACAAATATGGAGAATGAGAACACTCTGCAGATAGAGTAAGTGCTTGAATTTGCTGAATTGCTAATAATTGACATTTTGAGATATACAGAGAGCCAGGTTTGCTGAAACTGAGGGGAATGGAGAAATTGAACTTGCAGTGAATGCGGAGGAGCTGCAAATGTGCTCACTCTAACAAATTTCTGGAAAGTGAGTATTTGATATATAAATAGAACGACATTTGCTAATAAAGTTAGAAATTGAGAAATTGTAGGTTCAGGTGAATGATAAGTTACTCGAAATGTGGAGAATGTTAGAAGTAGAAATAATTGTCAAATAGGCAGTGGACATAAATAGAGATAGCCAGGTTGGTGGAAAGTAAGAAATTTGTACTTTCAGAAAATAGTAGAAGCTACAAGCAGCAAATTTCATGAAAATAGGAGATTTAACAAATATGGAGAGTGAGAAATCTCTGCAGATAGACAAAATGCTTGAATTCGCTGAATTGCTAATAAAAGACATTTTGAGAGATACAGACAGCCAGGTTTGCTAAAACTGAGGGGAATGGAGAAATTGAACTTGCAGTGAATGCGGAGGAGCTGCAAATGTGCTCACTCTAACAAATTTCTGGAAATTGAGTATTTGATAGATAAATAGAACTACATTTGCTGATAAAGTTAGAAATTGAGAAATTGTAGGCTCAGGTGAATGATAAGTTACTCGAAATGTGGAGAATGTTAGAAGTAGACATAGGCAGTGGATATAAATAGAGATAGCGAGATTGGTGGAAAGTAAGGAACTTGTACATTCCGAGAAGGATTAGAAGCTACAAGCAGCGAATTTCATGAAAATAGAAGATTTTACAAATATGGAGGGTGAGAAATCTCTGCAGATAGAGAAAATGCTTGAATTTGCTGAATTGCTAATAATTGACATTTTGAGAGATACAGACAGCCAGCTTTGCTGAAACTGAGGGGAATGGTGAAATTGAACTTGCAGTGAATGCGGAGGAGCTGCAAATGTGCTCACTCTAACAGATTTCTAGAAATTGAGTATTTGATAGATAAATAGAACTACATTTGCTGATGAAGTTAGAAATTGAGAAATTGTAGGTTCAGGTGAATGATAAGTTTCTCGAAATGTGAAGAATGTTAGACGTAGACATACTTGTTTAGATAGGCAGTGGATATAAATAGAGATAGCGAGATTGGTGGAAAGTACTGTTCTGAATTTCTGAAAGCGTTTGATAGATAAATAGAACTACATTAGCTGATAAAGTTAGAAATTGTAGGTTCAGGTGAATGGTAAGTGACTGGAAATGTTTTGAGTGTTGGAATTAGAGAAACTTATTTAGATAGGCAGTGTATATTAATAGAGATAGCGAGGTTGATGGAAAGTAAGGAACTTGTACATTCAGAGAAGGATTGGAAGCTACAAGCAGCAAATTTCATGAAAGTAGGAGATTTTACAAATATGAAGAATGAGCACACTCTGCAGATAGAGTAAGTGCTTGAATTTGCTGAATTGCTAATAATTGACATTTTGAGAGACACAGACAGCCAGGTTTGCTGAAACTGAGGGGAATGAAGAAATTGAACTTGCAGTGAATCCGCAGAAGTGGCAAAAGGGCTCACTCTAACAGATTTCTAGAAATTGAGCACTTGAGAGATGAGTAGAACTATATTTGCTGATAAAGTTAGAAATTGAGAAATACGAAGTTCAGGTGAATGATAAGTAACTCGAAACCTGGAGAGTGTAAGAATTAGAGACAATAATTTAGATAGGCAGTGGATATAAATAGAGATAGCCAGGTTGTTGGAAAGTAAGAAACTTGTACATTCAGAGAAGGAGTAGAAGCTACAAGCAGCGAATTTCATGAAAATAGAAGATTTTAAAAATATGGAGAGTGAGAAATCTCTGCAGATAGAGAAAATGATTGAATTTGCTGAATTGCTAATAATTGACATTTTGAGAGATACAGACAGCCAGGTTTGCTGAAACTGAGTGGAATGGAGAAATTGAACTTGCAGTGAATGCGGAGGAGCTGCAAATGTGCTCACTCTAACAGATTTCTAGAAATTGAGCACTTGAGAGATGAATAGAACTATATTTGCTGATAAAGTTAGAAATTGAGAAATTCGAAGTTCAGGTGAATGATAAGTTACTCGAAATGTGAAGAATGTTAGACGTAGACATACTTGTTTAGATAGGCAGTGGATATAAATAGAGATAGCGAGGTTGGTGGAATGTAAGAATCTTGTACTTTCAGAAAAGGAGTAGAAGCTACAAGTAGCGATTTTCTTGAAAATAGGAGATTTTACAAATATGGAGAGTGAGAAATTTCTGCAGAGGGAGAAAATGCTTGAATTTGCTGATTTGATAATTATTGTCATTTTGAGAGATGCTCCAAGCCAGCTTTGCTGAAATAGAAGTTAATGGACAAGTTGAAATTGCAGTGAATGCGGAAACCTGCAAATGTGTCAAACTAATAGATTTCTTGAAATTGAGTATTTGATAGATAAATAGAAAAACACTTGCTAATAAGGTTAGAAATTGAGGAATTGCCGGTTCAGGTGAATGATAAGTAACTCGAAATGTGTAGAATGTTAGAAGTAGACATACTTATTAGATAGGCAGTGGATATTAAAAGAGATAGCGTGGTTGGTGGAATGTAAGAAACTTGTACATTCAGAGAAGGAGCAGATGCTACAAGCAGCGAATTTCATGAAAATAGAAGATTTTACAAATATGGAGGGTGAGAAATCTCTGCAGATAGAGAAAATGCTTGAATTTGCTGAATTGCTAATAATTGACATTTTGAGAGATACAGACAGCCAGGTTGGCTGAAACTGAGGGAATGGAGAAATTGTAGTTGCAGTGAATGCGGAGGAGCTGCAAATGTTCTCACTCTAACAAATTTCTGGAAATTGAGCATTTGATAGATAAATAGAACTACATTTGCTGATAATGTTAGAAATTGAGACATTGCAGGGTCAGGTGAATGATAAGTAACTGGAAATGTGATGAGTGTTGGAATTAGAGAAACTTATTTAGATAGGCAGTGTATATTAATAGAGAAAGCGAGGTTGATGGAAAGTAAGGAACTTGCACATTCAGAGAAGGATTGGAAGCTACAAGCAGCGAATTTCATGAAAGTAGGAGATTTTACAAATATGAAGAATGAGCACACTCTGCAGATAGAGTAAGTGCTTGACTTTGCTGAATTGCTAATAATTGACATTTTGAGAGAAACAGACAGCCAGGTTTGCTGAAACTGAGGGGAATGAAGAAATTGAACTTGCAGTGAATCCGCAGAAGTGGCAAAAAGATTCACTCTAACAGATTTCTAGAAATTGAGCACTTGAGAGATGAGTAGAACTATACTTGCTGGGAAAGTTAGAAATTGAGTAATTCGAAGTTCAGGTGAATGATAAGTAACTCGAAACGTGGAGAGTGTAAAAATTAGAGACAATAATTTAGACAGGCAGTGGATATAAATAGGCGTAGCCACGTGTTTGGAAAGTAAGAAACTTGTACATTCAGAGGAGGAGTAGAAGCTACAAGCAGCGAATTTCATGAAAATAGGAGATTTTAAAAATATGGAGAGTGAGAAATCTCTGCAGATAGAGAAAGTGAATGAATTTGCTGAATTGCTAATAATTGACATTTTGAGAGATACAGACAGCCAGGTTTGTTGAAACTGAGGGGAATGGAGAAATTGAATTTGCAGTGAATGCAGAGGAGCTGCAAATGTGCTCACTCTAACAAATTTCTGGGAATTGAGTATTTGATAGATAAATAGAACTACATTTGCTGATAAAGTTAGAAATTGAGAAATTGTAGGCTTAGGTGAATGATAAGTTACTCGAAATGTGGAGAATGTTAGATGTAGACATACTTATTTAGATAGGCAGTGGATATAAATAGAGATAGCGAGATTGGTGGAAAGTAAGGAACTTGTACATTCCGAGAAGGATTAGAAGCTACAAGCAGCGAACTTCATGAAAATAGAAGATTTTACAAATATGGATAGTGAGAAATCTCTGCAGATAGAGAAAATGCTTGAATTTGCTGAATTGCTAATAATTGACATTTTGAGAGATACAGACAGCCAGGTTTGCTGAAACTGAGGGAATGAAGAAATTGAACTGCAGTGAATCCGCAGAAGCTGCAAACGGGCTCACACTAATGGATTTCTAGAAATTGAGCACTTGAGAGATCAATAGAACTATATTTGCTGATAAAGTTAGAAATTGAGAAATTCGATGTTCAGGTGAATGATAAGTAACTCGAAATGTGAAGAGTTTTGGAATTAGAGATACTTATTTAGATAGGCAGTGTATATTAATAGAGATAGCGAGGTTGATGGAAAGAAAGGAATTTGTACATTCAGAGAGGAATTAGAAGCTCCAAGCAGGGAATTTCATGAAAGTGGTAGATTTTACAAACATGGAGAATGAGATTACTCTGTAGATAGAGAAAATGCTTGAATTTGCTGAATGGCTAATAATTGACATTTTGAGAGATACAGACAGCCAGGTTTGATGAAACTGATGGGAATGGACAAATTGAACTTGCAGTGAATCCGCAGAAGCTGCAAATGTGCTCACGCTAACAGATTTCTAGAAATTGAGCACTTGATAGATAAATAACACGACATTGGCTAATAAAGATAGAAATTGAGAAATTGGAGATTCAGGAGAATGATAAATTACTGGAAATGTGAGGAATGTTAGAAGTAGACATACTTATTTAGATAGGCAGTGGATAATAATAGAGATAGCGAGGTTGGTGAAATGTAAGAAACTTGTACATTCAGAGAAGGAGCAGAAGCTACAATCAGCGAATTTCATGAAAATAGGAGATTTTACAAATATGGAGAGTGAGAATTCTCTGCAGATAGAGAAAATGCTTGAATTTGCTGAATTGCTAATAATTGACATTTTGAGAGATCCAGACAGCCAGGTTTGTTGAAACTGAGGGAATGAAGAAATTGAACTTGCAGTGAATCCGCAGAAGCTGCAAACGGGCTCACTCTAACCGATTTCTAGAAATTGAGCACTTGATAGATAAATAAAACGACATTGGCTGATAAAGATAGAAATTGAGAAATTGGAGGTTCAGGAGAATGATAAGTTACTGGAAATGTAGGGAATGTTAGAAGCAGACATACTTATTTAGATAGGCAGTGGATAGAAATAGAGATAGCGAGGTTGGTGGATGTAAGAAACTTGTACATTCAGAGAAGGTGCAGAAGCTACAAGCAGCGAATTTCATGAAAATAGAAGATTTTACAAATATGGAGAGTGAGAAATCTCTGCAGATAGTGAAAATGCTTGTTTTTGCGGAATTGCTAATAATTGACATTTTGAGAGATACAGACAGCCAGGTTGGCTGAAACTGAGTGGAATGGAGAAATTGAACTTGCAGTGAATGCGGAGGAGCTGCAAATGTGCTCACTCTAACAAGTTTCTGGGAATTGAGTATTTGATAGATACTACATTTGCTGGAAAAGTTAGAAATTGAGAAATTGTAGGTTCAGGTGAATGATAAATAACTCGATAAGAGGAGAGTGTTAGAAGTAGACATACTTGTTAAATAGGCAGTGGATATTAATAGAGATAGCGAGATTGATGGAAAGTAAGGAATTTATACATTCAGGGAAGGATTAGAAGCTACAAGCAGCGAATTTCATGAAAGTAGGAGATTTTACAAATATGGAGAATGAGAACACTCTGCAGATAGAGTAAGTGCTTGAATTTGCTGAATTGCTAATAATTGACATTTTGAGATATACAGAGAGCCAGGTTTGCTGAAACTGAGGGGAATGGAGAAATTGAACTTGCAGTGAATGCGGAGGAGCTGCAAATGTGCTCACTCTAACAAATTTCTGGAAAGTGAGTATTTGATATATAAATAGAACGATATTTGCTAATAAAGTTAGAAATTGAGAAATTATAGGTTCAGGTGAATGATAAGTTACTCGAAATGTGGAGAATGTTAGAAGTAGAAATAATTGTCAAGTAGGCAGTGGACATAAACAGAGATAGCCAGGTTGGTGGAAAGTAAGAAATTTGTACTTTCAGAAAATAGTAGAAGCTACAAGCAGCAAATTTCATGAAAATAGGAGATTTAACAAATATGGAGAGTGAGAAATCTCTGCAGATAGACAAAATGCTTGAATTCGCTGAATTGCTAATAAAAGACATTTTGAGAGATACAGACAGCCAGGTTTGCTGAAACTGAGGGGAATGGAGAAATTGAACTTGCAGTGAATGTGGAGGAGCTGCAAATGTGCTCACTCTAACAAATTTCTGGAAATTGAGCATTTGAAAGATAAATAGAACTTTATTTGCTGATAAAGTTAGAAATTGAGGAATTGTAGGTTCAGCTGAAAGATAAATAACTCGAAAAGAGGAGAGTGTTAGAATTAGAGATAATTATTCAGATAGGCAGTGGATATTAATAGAGATCGCGAGATTGGTGGAAAGTAAGGAACTTGTACATTCAGAGAAGGAGTAGAAGACACAAGCAGCGAATTTCATGAAAATAGGAGATTTTACAAATGTGGAGAATGCGAAATGTCCGCAGATAGATTAAGTGCTTGAATTTGCTGAATTGCTAATAATTGACATTTTGAGAGATACAGACAGCCAGGTTTGCTGAAACTGAGGGGAATGAAGAAATTGAACTTGCAGTGAATCCGCAGAAGCTGCAACGGGGCTCACCCCAACAGATTTCTAGAAATTGAGCACTTGAGAGATGAATAGAACTATATTTGCTTATAATGTTAGAAATTGAGAAATTCGAAGTTGAGGTGAATGATAAGTATCTCGAAACGTGGATAGTGTAAGGATTAGAGACAATAATTTAGATAGGCAGTGGAAATAAATAGAGATAGCCAGGTTGTTGGAAAGTAAAAACTTGTACATTCAGAGAAGGAGTAGAAGCTACAAGCAGCGAATTTCATGAAAGTAGAAGATTTTAAAAATATGGAGATTGAGAAATCTCTGCAGATAGAGAAAATGATTGAATTTGCTGAATTGCTAATAATTGACATTTTGAGATATACAGACAGCCAGGTTTGCTGAAACTGAGGGGAATGGAGAAATTGAACATGCAGTGAATGCAGAGGAGCTGCAAATGTGCTCACTCTAACAGATTTCTGGAAAGTGAGTAATTGATATATAAATAGAACTACATTTGCTGATAAAGTTAGAAATTGAGAAATTGTAGGTTCAGGTGAATGATAAGTTACTCGAAATGTGGAGAATGTTAGAAGTAGAAATACTTGTCAAATAGGCAGTGGACATAAATAGAGATAGCGAGGTTGGTGGAAAGTAAGATATTTGTACTTTCAGAAAATAGTAGAAGCTACAAGCAGCAAATTTCATGAAAATAGGAGATTTAACAAATATGGAGAGTGAGAAATCTCTGTAAATAGACAAAATGCTTGAATTTGCTGTATTGCTAATAATTGTCATTTTGAGAGATGCCCACAGCCAGGTTTGCTGAAACTGAAACGAATGGAGAAATTGAACTTGCAGTGAATGCGGAGGAGCTGCAAATGTGCTCACTCTAACAAATTTCTGGAAATTAGGCATTTGATAGATAAATAGATCTACATTTGCTGATAAAATTAGAAGTTGAGAAATTGTAGGTTCAGGTGAATGATAAATAATTCGAAAAGAGGAGAGTGTTAGAATTAGAGATAATTAATAATGATAGGCAGTGGATATTAATAGAGATCGCGAGATTGGTGGAAAGAAAGGAACTTGTACATTCAGAGAAGGAGTAGAAGCCACAAGCAGCGAATTTCATGAAAATAGGAGATTTTACAAATGTGGAGAATGCGAAATCTCTGCAGATAGAGAAAATGATTGAATTTGCTCAATTCCTAATAATTGACATTTTGAGTGATACAGACAGCCAGGTTTGCTAAAACTGAGGGGAATGGTGAAATTGAACTTGCAGTGAATGCGGAGGAGCTGTAAATGTGCTCACTCTAACAGATTTCTCGAAATTGAGCCCTTGATAGATTAAAAGAACTATATTTGCTGATAAAGTTAGAAATTCAGAAATTGTAGGTTCATGTGAATGATAAGTTACTCGAAATGTGGAGAATGTTAGACGTAGACCTACTTGTTTAGACAGGCAGTGGACATAAATAGAGATAGCGAGGTTGCTAGAAAATAAGAAACTTGTACATTCAGAAAAGGAGTAGAAGCTACAAGCAGCGAATTTCATGAAAATAGGATATTTTACAAGTATGAAGAGTGAGAAATTTCTGCAGCGAGAGAAAATGGTTGAATTTGCTGATTTGATAATAATTGTCATTTTGAGAGATACACACAGCCTACTTTGCTGCAATAGAGGGGAATGGACAAGTTGAACATGCAGTGAATTCGGAGAACCTGTAAATGGTCTCAAACTAATAGATTTCTGGAAATTGAGTATTTGATAGATAGATAGAACGATATTTGCTGATTAATTTAGAAATTGAGGAATTGTAGGTTCAAGTGAATGATTAGAAACTCGAAATGTGGAGAGTGTAAGAAATAGAGACACTTATTTAGATAGGCAGTGGAAATAAATACACATAGCCAGGTTGATGGAAAGCAAGAAACTTGTATATTCAGAAAAGGAGTAGAAGCTACAAGAAGCGAATAGGAGATTTTACAAATATGGAGAATGAGAAATCTCTGCGGATAGAGAAAGTGCTTGAATTTGCTGCATTGCTAACAATTGTCATTTTAAGAGATGCCCACAGCCAGGTTTGCTGAAAATGAAACGAATGGAGAAATTGAACTTGCTGTGAATGCGGAGGAGCTGCAAATGTGTTCACTCTAACAGATTCCTGGAAATTGTATATTTGATAGATGAATAGAACGACAATTGATGATAAAGTTAGAAATTGAGAAATTGTAGGTTCAGGTGAATGATAAGTAACTCGAAATGTGGTGAGTGTAAGAGTTAGAGACACTTATTTAGATAGGCAGTGGATATTAATAGAGATAGCGAGGTTGATGTAAAGTAAGGTACTTGTACATTCCGAGAAGGATTAGAAGCCAGAAGCAGCGAATTTCATGAAAGCAGTAGATTTTACAAATATGGAGAATGAGATACCTCTGCAGATAGAGATTATGCTTGAATTTGCTGAATTGCAAATAATTGACACTTTGAGAGATACAGACAGCAAATTGAGCTTGCAGTGAATCCGCAGAAGCTGCAAGTGTGCTCACTCTAAAAGACTTCTAGAAATTGAGCACTTGACAGATAAATACAACGACATTGGCTGATAAAGTATAGAAATTGAGAAATTGGAGGTTAAGGAGAATGATAAGTTACTCGAAATGTGAGGAATGTTAGAAGTAGACATTCTTATTTAGATAGGCAGTGGATATAAATAGAAGTAGCGAGGTTGGTGGAATGTAGGAAAATTGTACATTCAGAGAAGGAGCAGAAGCTACATGCAGCCAATTTCATGAAAATAGAAGATTTTACAAATATGGAGAGTGAGAAATCTATGCAGATAGAGAAAATGCTTGAATTTGCTGAATTCCTAGTAATTGACATTTTGGGAGATACAGACAGCCAGGTTTGCTGAAACTGAAACGAAAGGAGAAATTGAACTTGCAGTGAATCCGCAGAAGCTGCAAATGTGCTCACTGTAACAGATTTCTCGAAATTGAGCACTTGATAGATAAAAAGAACTATCTTTGCTGTTAAAGTTAGAATTTGAGAAATTGTAGGTTCAGGTGAATGTTAAGTAACTCGAAATGTGGAGAGTGTAAGAATTTGAGACACTTATTTAGATAGGCAGTGGAAATAAATACAGATAGCCAGGTTGATGGAAAGTAAGAAACTTGTACATTCAGAGAAGGAGTAGAAGCTGCAAGCAGCGACTTTCATGAAAATAGGAGATTTTACAAATATGGAGAATGAGAAATCTCTGCGGATAGAGAAAGTGCTTGAATTTGCTGCATTGCTAATAATTGTCATTTTGAGAGATGCCCACAGCAAGGTTTGCTAAAACTGAATCGAATGGAGAAATTGAACTTGCTGTGAATGCGGAGGAGCTGCAAATGTGTTCACTCTAACAGATTCCTTAAAAATTGTATATTTGATAGATCAATGGAACGACATTTGCTATAAAGTTAGAAATTGATAAATTGTAGGTTCAGGTGAATGATAAGTAACTCGAAATGTGATGAGTGTAAGAATTGGAAATACTTATTCAGATAGGCAGTGGATATTAATAGAGATAGCGAAGTTGTTAGAAAGTAAGGAACTTGTACATTCAGAGAAGGAGTAGAAGCTACAAGCAACGAATTTCATGTAAGTAGGAGATTTTACAAATATGGAGAATGCGAAATCTCTGCAGATAGACAAAATGCTTGAAATTCATGAATGGCCAATAATTGACATTTTGAGAGATTGAGACAGCCAGGTTCGCTGAAACTGAAACGAATGGAGAAATTGAACTTTCTGTTAATGCGGAGGAGCTGCAAATGTGCTCACTCTAACAGATTCTTGGAAATTGATTATTTGATAGATAAATAGAACGACTTTTGCTGATAAAGTTAGAAATTGAGAAATTGTAGGTTCAGGTGAATGATAAGTAACTCGAAATGCGGAGAGTGTTGGAATTGGAGATACTTATTTAGATAGGCAGTGGATATTAATAGAGATAGCGAGGTTGTTGGAAAGTAAGGAACTTGTATATTCAGAGAAGGATTAGAAGCTACAAGCAGCGAATTTCATGAAGGTAGTAGATTTTACAAATATGGAGAATGAGAAATCTCTGCAGATAGAGAAAGTGCTTGAATTTGCTGCATTGATAATAATTGTCATTGTGAGAGATGCACACAGCCAGCTTTGCTGAAATAGATGGGAATGGACAAGTTGAACTTGCAGTGAATGCGGCGACCCTGCAAATGGGCTCAAACTAACACATTCCTGGAAACTATATATTTGATAGATAAATAGTACGACATTTGCTGATAAAGTTAGAACTTGAGAAATTGTATGTTCAGGTGAATGATAAGTAGCGCGAAATGTGGAGAGTGTTGGAATTAGAGATACTTATTTAGATAGGCAGTGGATATTAATAGAGATAGCTAGCTTGATGGAACGTAAGGGACATGTACATTCAGAGAAGGATTGGTAGCTACAAGCAGCGAATATCATGAAAGTAGTAGATTTTACAAAATGGAGAATGAGAAATCTCTGCAGATAGAATAAGTGCTTGAATTTGCTGAATTCCTAATAATTGACATTCTGAGAGATACAGACAGCCAGGTTTGCTGAAACGGAGGGGAAAGGAGAAATTGAACTTGCAGTAAATCCGCAGAAGCTGCAAAGGTGCTCACTCTAACAGATTTCTAGTAATTGAGCAGTTGATAGATAAATAGTACTATATTTGCTGATAAAGTCAGAAATTGAGAAATTGTAGGTTCAGGTGAATGATAAGTAACTCGAAAAGAGGAGAGTGTTATAATTAGAGATAATTATTCAGATAGGCAGTGGAAATAAATAGAGGTAGCCAGGTTGTTGGAAAGTAAGAAACTTGTACATTCAGTGAAGGAGTAGAAGCAACAAGCAGCGAATTTCATGAAAATAATGGATTTTACAAATATGGAGAATGAGAAATCTCTGCAGATAGAGAAAGTGCTTGAATTTGCTGTATTGCTAATAATTGTAATTTTGAGAGATGCCCACAGCCAGGTTTGCTGAAATTGAAACGAATGGAGAAATTGAACTTGCTGTGAATGCGGAGGAGCTGCAAATGTGCTCACTCTAACAGATTCCTGGAAATTGATTATCTGATAGATAAATAGAACGACATTTGCTGATAAAGTTAGAAATTGAGAAATTGTAGGTTCAGGTGAATGATAAGTAACTCGAAATGTGATGAGTGTAAGAATTAGAGACACTTATTTAGATAGGCAGTGGAAATACATAGAGATAGCCAGGGTGATGGAAAGTAAGTTACTTGTACATTCAGAGAAGGAGTAGAAACTACAATCAGCGAATATCATGAAAGTAGGAGATTTTACAAAATGGAGAATGAGAAATCTCTGCAGATAAATAAAATGCTTGAATTTGCTGAATTGCTAATAATTGACATTTTGCCAGATACAGACAGCCAGGTTTGCTGAAACTGAGGGGAAAGGAGAAATTGAACTTGCAGTCAATCCGCAGAAGCTGCAAATGTGCTCACTCTACTAGATTTCTCGAAGTTGAGCACTTGATAGGTAAATAGAACTATATTTGCTGATAAAGTTAGAAATTGAGAAATTGTTGGTTCAGGTGAATGATAAGTAACTCGAAACGTGGAGAGTGTAAGAATTAGAGACACTTATTTAGATAGGCAGTGGAAATAAATAGAGATAACCAGGTTAATGATAAGTAAGAAATGTGTACATTCAGAGAAGGAGTAGAAGCTACATGCAGCGAATTTCATGAAAATAGGAGATTTTACAAATATGGAGAATGCGAAATCTCTGCAGATAGACAAAATGCTTGAAATTCATGAATGGCAATAATTGACATTTTGAGAGATTCAGACAGCCATGTTTGCTGAAACTGAAACGAATGGAGAAATTGAATTTGTTGTGAATGCGGAGGAGCTGCAACTGTGCTCACTCTAACAGATTCCTCGAAATACATTATTTGATAGATAAATAGAACGACTTTTGCTGATAAAGTTAGAAATTGAGAAATTGTAGGTTCAGGTGAATGATAAGTAACTCGAAATGTGGAGAGTGTTGGAATTAGAGATACTTATTTAGATAGGCAGTGGATATTAATAGAGATAGCGAAGTTGATGGAAAGTATGGAACTTATATATTCAGAGAAGGATTAGAAGCTACAAGCAGCGAATTTCATGAAAGTAGTAGATTTTACAAATATGGAGAATGAGAAATCTCTGCAGATGGAGAAAGTGCTTGAATTTGCTGTATTGGTAATAATTGTCATTTTGAGAGATGCACACAGCCAGGTTTGCTGAAACTGAAACGAATGGAGAAATTGAACTTGCTGTGAATGCTGAGGAGCTTTAAATGTGCTCACTCTAACAGATTCCTGCAAATTGAGTATTTGATAGATAAATAGAACTACATTTGCTGATAAAGTTAGAAATTGAGAAATTGTAGCTTCAGGTGAATGATGTATAACTCGGAAAGGGAGAGTGTTATAATTAGAGATAATTATTCAGATAGGCAGTGGAAATAAATAGAGATAGCCAGGTTGTTGGAATGTAAGAAACTTGTACATTCAGTGAAGGAGTAGAAGCAACAAGCAGCGAATTTCATGAAAATAATGGATTTTACAAATATGGAGAATGAGAAATCTCTGCAGATAGAGAAAGTGCTTGAATTTGCTGTATTGCTAATAATTGTCATTTTGAGAGATGCCCACAGCCAGGTTTGCTGAAACTGAAACGAATGGAGAAATTGAACTTGCTGTGAATGCGGAGCAGCCGCAAATGTGCTCACTCTAACAGATTCCTGGAAATTGATTATCTGATAGATAAATAGAACGATATTTGCTGATAAAGTTAGAAATTGAGAAATTGTAGGTTAAGGTGAATGATAAGTAACTCGAAATGTGGAGAGTGTTGAAATTAGAGACAATTATTTAGATAGGCAGTGGACATAAATAGAGATAGCCAAGTTCATGGAAAGTAAGGAACTTTTACATTCAGAGAAGGATTAGAATCTACAAGCAACGAATATCATGAAAGTAGGAGATTTTACAAAATGGAGAATGATAAATCTCTGCAGATAGAAAAAATGCTTGAATTTGCTGAATTGCTAATAATTGACATTTTGAGAGATGCAGACAGCCAGGTTTGCTGAAACTGAGTGGAAAGGAGAATTTGAACTTGCAGTGAATCCGCAGAAGCTGCAAATGTGCTCACTCTAACAGATTTCTAGAAATTGAGCACTTGATAGATAAATAGAACTATATTTGCAAATAAAGTTAGAAATTGAGAAATTGTAGTTTCAGGTGAATGATAAGTAAGTCGAAATGTGGAGAGTGTAAGAATTAGAGACAATTATTTAGATAGGAAGTGGAAATAAATAGAGATAGCCAGGTTGATGGAAAGTAAGAAACTTGTACATTCAGGGAAGGAGTAGACGCTACAAGAAGCGAATTTCATGAAAATAGGAGATTTTACAAATATGGAGAATTGGAAATCTCTGCAGATAGAGAAAATGTTTGAATTTCCTGAATTGCCAATAATTGACATTTTGAGAGATTCAGACAGCCAGGTTTGCTGAAACTGAATCTAATGGAAAAATTGAACTTGCTGTGAATGCGGAGGAGCTGCAAATGTGCTCACTCTAACAGATTCCTGGAAATTGTATATTTGATAGATAAATAGAACGACATTTGCTGATAAAGTTAGAAATTGAGAAATTGTAGGTTCAGGTGAATGATAAGTAACTCGAAATGTGGAGAGTGTTGGAATTAGAGATAATTATTTAGATAGGCAGTGGATATTAATAGAGATAGCGAGGTTCATGGAAAGTAAGGAACTTATACATTCAGTGAAGGATTAGAAGCTACATGCAGCGAATATCATGAAAGTAGGAGATTTTTCAAAATGGAGAATGATAAATCTCTGCAGATAGAATAATTGCTTGAATTTGCTGAATTGCTAATAATTGACATTTTGAGAGATACAGACAGCCAGGTTTGCTGAAACTGAGGGGAATGGAGAAATTTAACTTGCAGTGAATCCGCAGAAGCTGCAAATGTTCGCACACTAACAGATTTTTAGAAATGGAGCACTTGATAGATAAATAGAACTATATTTGCTGATAAAGTTAGAATTTGAGAAATTGTACGTTCAGGTGAATGATAAGTAACTCGAAATGTGGAGAGTCTAAGAATTAGAGACACTTATTTAGATAGGCAGTGGAAATAAATAGAGATAGCCAGGTTGATGGAAAGTAAGAAACTTGTACATTCAGAAAAGGAGTAGAAGCTACAAGAAGAGAATTTCAAGAAAATGGAAGATTTTACAAATATGGAGAATGAGAAATGGCGGTGGTGTGTCAGATTGACTTGGGGTGGTGTTTGTCGGAGTGACTGGTGGTTGTTTTTTGTCGTAGAGACTTGGGGAATGTGTGTCGGAGTGTCTGGGGAGGGTGTGTGTCGGAGTGACTGGGCGGGGTGTGTGCCGGGGTGACCGGGGGGGTTTGTGTCGGCGTGACTGTTGGTGAGTGTTTGTCTGGGCGAGGTGTGTGTTGGAGTGACTCGGGGGTGTGTGTCGGAGTGACTGGTGTTGTGTGTCAGAGTGACTAGGGGGGGTGTGTGTCGGAGTGACTGGGGGGTGTGTCGGAGTGACCGTGGGGGTGTTTGTCGGAGTGACTGGGGAGGGGTGTGTGTCGGAGAGACTGGGGGATGTGTCGGAGCAACTCGGGGGGTATGTTTCGGAGTGACTGACGGGGGTGTGTCGGAGTGATTGGGGGTGTCTGTATCGGAGTGACTGGTGGGGTTTGTGTTGGAGTGACTGGGGCAGTGTGTGTCGGAGTGACTGGGGGGGGGTGTTTGTGTCGGAGTGACGGGGGGGCGTTTTTGTCGGAGAAACTGGGGGTGGTGATTGTGTCAGAGTGACTGGGGGAGTTGTGTGTCGGAGTGACTGGGGGGGCTGTGTGTCGTAGTGACTGGGGGGGGTGTTTGTGTCGGAGTGACGGGGGGGCGTTTGTGTCACAGTGACTGTGGGGGGTATTTGTGTCGGAGTGACTGGGGGGTGTGTTTGTTTCGGAGTGACTGGGGTGATGTGTGTCGGAGTGACTGGGGGAGGTGTGTGTCGGAGTGAATAGGGGGGGTATGTGCTGGAGAGACTAGGGGGGTGTGTGTCGGAGTGACTTGGGCGGTGTGTCGGAGTGACGGGGGGGCTGAGTCGTAGTGACTGGGGAGGTGTGTGTCGGAGTGACTGGGGAGTGGTGTTTGTGTCGGAGAGGCTGGGGGGGTTGTTTGTGTCGGAGTGACTGGGGGGAGTGGTGTGTCAGAGTGAGTGGGGGGGTGTGTCGGACTGACTGGAGGGGTGTGTCGGAGTGACCGGGAGGTGTGTGTCGGAGTGACCGAGGGGGTGTGTGTCGGAGTGACGGGGGGTGGTGTGTGTCTGCGTGACTGTTGGTGGGTGTGTGTCAGAGTGACTGGGTGGGGTGTTTGTGTCGGACTGACTGGGGGGAGTGTATGTGTCAGAGTGACTGCGGGGGGCTGTGTGTTGGAATGACTGGGGGTGTGTGTGTCGGAGTGACTGTTGGGGGTTGTTGGAGTGACTGGGGGGGTTGCAGTGATTGTGGGGGGTGTGTCAGATTGATTGGGTGGGGTGTGCCATAGCGACTGGGGGGGGTTGTGGCAGGAGTGACTGGGTGGGGGGGGGTCTCGGAGTGACGGAAGGGGTGTGTGTCGGAGTTACGGGGGGTGTTTCGGATTGACTGGGGGGGTTGTAGTGATTGTGAGGGGTGTGAGGGAGTGATTGGGGGGGATGTGTCAGAGCGACTGGTGGGGGTTGTGGGTCGGAGTGACTGGGGGGGGGTGTGTGTCAGAGTGACTGGGGAGGGGGTTTCGGGGAAACTGGGGTGGTGTGTGTCGGAGTGACTGGGGGGGGTGTTTGTGTCGGAGTGATGGGGTGTGTGTGTCGGCGTGACTGTTGGTGGGTGTGTGTTGGAGTGATTGGGTGGTGTGTTTGTGACGGTGTGACTGCGGGGGGCTGTATGTCGTAATGACTGGGGGGGTGAGTGTCGGAGTGACTCTGGGGGGGTGTCGGAGTGACTGGGGGGGGTTGTGTGTAGTAGTGACTGGGGGGGGTAGCTCGGAGTGACGGTGGGGGTTGGAGTGATTGTCGAGGGTGTGTCGGAGTGATTGGGGGGGTGTGCCAGAGCGACTGGGGGGGGTTGTGTGTCGGAGTGACTGGGGGGGGGTGTGTGTCGCAATAACTGGGGGGGTGTTTGTGTCGGAGTGACTGGGGGCATTGTTTCTGTCAGAGTGACTGGGCGGGGGGTTTCGGGGAGACTGTGGGGGTGTGTGTCGGAGAGACTGGGGGCGGGGGTGTTTGTGTCGGAGTGACTGGTGGGGGGGTGTGTGTCGGAGTGGCTGGGGGTGGTGTGTGTCGGAGTGACTGGGGTGGGTGTGTCAGAATGACTCGGGGGCTGTGTGTCGGAGTGACTGGGGGAGTGTGTGTTGGAGTGATTGGGAGGGGTGTGTCAGAGTGTACTGGGACGGGTGGTGTGTCGGAGTGACTTGCGGGGGGTGCGTCGGAGTGACTGGAGGGGTGTGTCGGAGTGACTGGGGGTGGTGTGTCGGAGTGACCGGGGTGGGGGGAGTCAGAGTGACTGGGCGGGGGTGTGTGTCGGATTGACGGGGGTGGGGTGTGTGTCGGCGTGACTGTTGGTGGGTGTGTGTCAGTGTGACTGGGTGGGGTGTTTGTGTTGGAATGATTGGGGGTGGTGTATGTGTCGGAGTGACTAGGGGGGATGTTTGTGTCGTAGTGACTGCGGGGGGCTGTGTGTCGGAATGACTGGGGTGCTGTGTGTCGGTGTGACTGGAGGGGGTGTGTGTTGTATTGACTGAGGGGGGGCGTGTGTCGGAGTGACTTGGGGGGTATGTTGGAGTGACTGGCGGGGGTGTGTCGGTGTGACTGGGGGGGGTGTGTGTCGGAGTGACTGGAGGGGTGTGTGTCGGAGTGATTGGGAGGGGTTGTGTCAGAGTGACTGGGGGTGTGTGTGTCGGAGTAAGTGGGGGGTGGTGTGTGTCGGAGTGACTGGAGGGGGTGTGTGTCGGATTGACTGGGGGGGTGTGTGTCGGAGTCAATGGGGGGGGTTGCATGTCGGAGTGACTGAGGGGGTGTGTGTGTTGGAGAGACTGGGGCGGTGTCTGTCGGAGTGTCTGGGAGGGTGTGTGTAGGAGTGACTGGGGTGGGGTTTGTGTTGGGGTGATGGGGGGTGGTGTGTGTCGGCGTGACTGTTGGTGGGTGTTTGTCGGAGTGACTGGGGGGGGTGGGGTTTGTGTCGGAGTGACCGGAGTGGTGTGTTTGTGTCAGAGTGACTGGGGGGCTTTGTGTTGCAATGACTGGGGGGGGGGTGTGTGTGTCGGAGTGACTGGAGGGGTTGTTCCTGTCCGAGTGACTGCGGGGGCCTGTGTGTCGTAATGACTGGGGGGGTGAGTGTCGGAGTGACTCTAGGGGGTGTGTCGGAGTGACTGGGGGGGGTTGTGTGTAGTAGTGACTGGGTGGGGTAGCTCGGAGTGACGGCGGGGGTTGGAGTGATTGTGGGGGGTGTGTCGGAGTGATTGGGGGGGGTGTGCCGGAGCGACTGGGGGGGGTTCTGTGTCGGAGTGACTGGGGGGGTGTTTGTGTCGGAGTGACTGGGGGCGTTGTTTCTGTCAGAGTGACTGGGCAGGGGGTTTCGGGGAGACTGTGGGGGTGTGTGTCGGAGAGACTGGGGCGGGGGGGTGTTTGTGTCGGAGTGACTGGTGGGGAGGTGTGTGTCGGAGTGGCTGGGGGTGGTGTATGTCGGAGTGACTGGGGTGGGTGTGTCAGAATGACTTGGGGGGTTGTGTATTGGCGTGACTATTGGTGGGTGTGTGTCAGATTGACTGGGGGTGGTGTGTGTCGGGGTGACTGGGGTGGGTGTGTGTCGGTGTGACTGTTGGTGGGTGTGTGT
This sequence comes from Cetorhinus maximus, assembly GCF_964194155.1. Taxonomy (NCBI): domain Eukaryota; kingdom Metazoa; phylum Chordata; class Chondrichthyes; order Lamniformes; family Cetorhinidae; genus Cetorhinus; species Cetorhinus maximus. The sequence continues at coordinate 76,509 of NW_027597342.1, forward strand.
TGGAGTAACTGGGTGGGGTGTCGGAGTGACTGGGGGGGGGTGTTTCGGATTGACTGGAGGGGTTGGAGTGACTGTGGGGGGTGTGTCGGAGTGATTGTGGGGGGTGTGTCGGAGTGATTGGGGGGGTGTGCCGGAGCGACAGGGGGTGGGGTTGTGTGTCGGAGTGACTTGGGGGGGGCTCGGAGTGACGGGGGGGGTGTGTCTCGGAGTGACTGGGGGGGGGTGTGTCGGAGTGACTGGAGGGGTGTGTTGGAGCGACTGGGGGGGTGTGTCGGAGTGATTGGGGGGGGTGCGTGTCGGGGTGACTGGGGGGTGTGTGTGTCGGAGTGATTGGGAGGGGGATTGTCGGAATGACTGGGGGTGTGTTTGTCGGAGTGACTGGGGGTGGTGTGTTTCGGAGTGACTGGGGGGGTGTGTGTCAGATTGACTGGAGGTGGTGTGTGTCGGAGTGACTTGGCGGGGGTGTGTGTCGGAGTGACTGGGGGGGTGTGTGTCGGTGTGACTGTTGGTGGGTGTGTGTCGGAGTGACTGGGGGGGTGTGTGTCGGTGTGACTGTTGGTGGGTGTGTGTCGGAGTGAATGGGTGGGGTGTTTGTGTCGCAGTGACTGGGGGGGGCCTATGTGTCGGAGTGACTGGGGGGGTGTTTGTTTCGGAGTGACTGCGGGGGGCTGTGTGTTGGAATGTCTGGGGGTGTGTGTGTCGGAGTGACGGGAGGGGGTGTGTGTTGTATTGACTGAGGGGGTGTGTGTGTCGGAGTGACTGCGGGGGGGTGTTTTGGAGTGACTGGGGGGGCGTGTCGGATTGACTGCGGGGGGTGTTTCGGATTGACTGGGGGGGCGGAGTGATTGGGGGGTGTGTTGGAGTGTCTGGGGGGGTGTGTCGGAGTGACTTGGGGGGGTTGTGTGTCGGAGTGACAGGGGGGTGTCTCGGTGTGACTGGGGGGGGTTGTGTGTCGGAGTGACGGGGGGGTGTGGCGGACTTACTGGAGGGGTGTGTCTGAGTGACTGGGGGTGTGTCGGAGTGACTGGCGGGGGTTGGATGGATTGATGGGGGTTCCGGTGCGATTGGGGGTCCGTGTCCGAGTGACTAGGGCGTGGTGTGTGTCGGAGTGATGAGGGGGTTGTGTTTCAGAGTGACTGGGGTGGCACGTTGGTGTCGAAGTGACTGAGTGGGGGTGTTTGTGTCAAAGTGACTGGGGGGTGTTTGTGTTGTAGTGATTGTAGGGGAGGGGGATATCGGAGTGACTGGGGGGTGTGTGTCGGAGTGACACGGAGTGTCTGTCAGAGTGACTGGGGGTGTGTGTGTCAGAGTGACTGGGGGGGTGCTGTGTTAGAGTGACTTGGGGGGGTTTGTCAGAGTAACTCGGGAAGTGTGTGTCGGAGTGACTGGGGGAGATGTGTAGGAGTGACTGGTGGGGTGTATGTCAGACTGACTGGGGGGGTGTGTGTTGGAGTGACTGGAGGGAGTTGTTTGTGTCGAAGTGATTGGAGGGGTGTGTGTCAGAGAGACTAGGGGAGTGTGTGTCGGAGTGACTTGGGGGTTGTGTGTCGGAGTGACTGGGGGGGTGAGTCGTAGGGACTGGGGAGGTGTGGGTCGGAGTGACTGGGGGGGGTGTTTGTGTCAGAGTGGCTGGGGGGGGTGTGTGTCGGCGTAACTGGGGGGGGTGTGTGTCGGAGTCACTGGGGGGGTTGCGTGTCGGAGTGACTGAGGGTGTGTGTGTGTCGGAGTGACTGGGGGGTGTGTCTGAGTGACTGGGGGGGTGTTTGTCGGAGTGATTGGGGTGGGGTGTGTGTCGGAGAGATTGAGGCGGTGTGTATTGGAGTGTCTTGGGAGGGATGTGTTGGAGTGACTGGGCGGGGGTGTGTGTCGGGGTGACGGGGGGGGTGTGTGTCGGCGTGACTGTTGGTGGGTGTGTGTCGGAGTGACTGTTGGGGGTCTATGTGTCGGAGTGATTGGGGGGGGTGCTTGTGTCGGAGTGGCTGGAGTGGTGTGTTTGTGTCGGAGTGACTGCGGGGGGCTTTGTGTTGCAATGACTGGGGGGGGGTGTGTGTCGGAGTGACTATGGGGATTGTTTGTGTCGGAATGACTGGGGGTGTGTGTGTCAGAGTGACTGGAGGGGGTGTGCGTTGTATTGACTGAGGGGGTGTGTGTGTCAGAGTGACTGGGGGGGTTTGTCGGACTGACTGGGGGGTGGTCTGTTGGAGTGACTGGGGGGGTGTGTCGGAGTGACTGTGGGGTGTGTGTCGGATTGACTAGGGGGGCAGAGTAATTGGCTGGTGTGTCGGAGTGACTGGGGGGGTTGTTTGTGTCGGAGTGACGGGGGGGCGTTTGTGTCGGAGTAACTATGGTGGATGATTGTGTCAGAGTGACTGAGGGGGGTGTGTGTCGGAGGGACTGGGGGGGTGTGTCGGAGGGTCTGGGGGGTGTGTGTGTCGGAGTGAATGGAGGGGTTGTTTGTGTCGGAGTGACTGGGGGGGTGTTTGTGTCGGAGTGACGGGGGGGCGTTTGTGTCGCAGTGACTGGGGGGGGTGTGTCGGATTGACTGGAGCGGTGTGTCGGCGTGACCGGGGTGGGGTGTGTCGGAGTGACCGGGGGGCGGTGTGTCGGAGTGACTGGGCGGGGGTGTGTGTTGGAGTGATGGGGGATGGTGTGTGTTGGCATGACTGTTGGTGGGTGTGTGTCGGAGTGACTGGGTGGGGTGTTTGTGTCGGAGTGACTGGGGGGGGGTGTTTGTGTTGGAGTGACGGGGGGGCGTTTGTGTCAGAGTAACGGGGGGGTGATTGTGTCAGAGTGACTGGGGGAGTTGTGTGTTGGAGTGACTGGGGGTGGTGTGTGTCAGAGTGACTCGGTGGGGTGTTTGTGTCAGAGTGACGGGGGGGTGTTTTTGTTTCGGAGTGACTGGGGTGGTGTGTGTCGGAGTGACTGGGTAGGTGTGTGTCGGAGTGACTGGGGTAGATGTGTGTCGGAGTGAATGGGGGGGTATGTGTCGGAGAGACTAGGGGGTTGTTTGTGTCAGAATGACTGGGGAGGGGTGTGTCGGTGTGACTGTTGGTGGGAGTGTGTCGGCGTGACTGGGGGGGTGCATCGGAGTGACTGGGGGGGGATGTTTGTGTCGGAGAGGCTGAGGGGGTGTTTGTGTCAGAGTGACTGGGGGGGTGTGTGTCGGACTGACTGGAGGGGTGTGTTGGAGTGACCGGGGCGGGTGTGTCGGAGTGACCAGGGGGGTGTGTCGGAGTGACTGGGCTGGGGTGTGTGTCGGAGTGACGGGGGGTGGTGTGTGTCAGCGTGACTGTTGGTGGGTGTGTGTCGGAGTGACTGGGTGGGGTGTTTGTGTCGGAGTGACTGGGTGGGCTTGGTGTGTCGGAGTGACTGGGGGCGGGAAGGGTGTAGGACTGACTGGAGGGGTGTGTCGGAGTGACCTGGGGGGGATGTGTCGGAGTGACGGGGGGGGTGTGTCGGAGTGATTGGGGCGGGTGTGCCGGAGTGACTGGAGGGGGTTGTGGTAGGAGTGACGGGGGGGGGGGGACTGGAATGACGAGGGTGGTGTGTGTCGGAGTGACTGGGGGAGTGTTTCGGATTGACTGGGGGGGTTGGAGTGATTGTGGGGGGTATGTCGGAGTGATTGGGGGGGTTGTGCCAGAGCGACTGGGGGGCGTTGTGTGTCAGAGTGACTGGGGGGACGTTTGTGTCGCAGTGATTGGGGAGGGTGTTTGTGTCGGAGTGACTGGGGGGTGTTTTTGTTTCGGAGTGACTGGGGTGGTGTGTGTCGGAGTGAATGGGGGAGGTATGTGTCGGAGTGAATGGGGGGGTATGTGTCGGAGAGACTAGGGGGGTGTGTGTCGGAGTGACTTGGGGTGTGTGTGTCGGAGTGACTGGGGGGGGTGAGTCGTAGTGACTGGGGAGGTGTGGGTTGGAGTGACGGGGGGGGTATTTGTTTCGGAGAGGCTGGGGGGGGTGTTTGTGTCGGAGTGACTGGGTGGGGTTGGTGTGTTGGAGTGACTGGGGGGTGGGGGGTGTCGGACTGACTGGAGAGGTGTGTCGGAGTGACCCGGGGGGGTGTTTCGGAGTGACCGGGGTGGGTGTGTCGGAGCGACTGGGCAGGGGTGTGTGTCGGAGTGATGGGGGGGTGGTGTGTGTCGGAGTGACTGTTGGTGGGTGTGTGTCGGAGTGAGTGGTTGGGGTGTTTATGTCAGAGTGAGAGGGGGAGGTGTATGTGTCGCAGTGACTGGGGGGGTGTTTGTGTCGGAGTGACTGTGGGGGGCTGTGTGTCGGAATGACTGGGGCTGTGTGTGTCGGAGTGACAGGGTGGGTGTGTGTGTCGGAGTGACTGTGAGGGTGTGTTTCGGAGTGACTGGTGGGGGCTGATTCCTAGTGACTGGAGGGGTGTGTGTCGGAGTGACTGGGGGCGGTATTTGTGTCGGAGAGTGGGGGGGGGCTGTTTGTCTTGGAGAGACTAGGGGGGGTGTTTATGTCGGAGTGACTGCAGGGGGCTGTGTGTCAGAATGACTGGGGGGGTGTGTGTCGGCGTCACTGTGGGGGGTTGCATGTTGGAGTGACTGAGGCGGGGTTTGTGTCGGAGTAACCGGGGGGATGTGTGTCGGAGTCACGGGGGGGGTTGCGTGTCGGAGTGACTGAGGGGGGTGTGTGTCTGAGTGACTGGGGGAGGTGTCGGAGTGACTGGGGGGGTGCTTGTCAGAGTGCCTGGGTGTTTGTGTGTCGGAGACACTGGGGGTGTGTGTGTGGAGTCACTGGGGGGGAGTGTGTCGGAGTGACAGGAGGGGTGTGTCGGAGTGACCGGGTGGGGTGTGTTGGAGTGACTGGGGTCGGTGTGTGATGGAGTGATTAGGAGGGGGTGTGTCGGAGTGACTGGTGGTGTGTGTGTCGGAGTGTCTGGGGGTGGTGTGTGTCGGAGTGACTGGGCGGGGGTGTGTCGGAGTGACGGGGGTGGTGTGTGTCGGCGTGACTGTTGGTGGGTGTGTGTTGGAGTGACTGGGTGGGGTGTTTCTGTCGGAGTGAATAGGGGGGTGTAGTGTCGGAGTGTCTGGGGGGGGGGTGTGCCAGAGAGACTGGGTGGGTGTTTCGGAGCAACTCGGGGGGTATGTTTCGGAGTGACTGGCGGGGGTGTGTCGGAGTGATTGGGGGGGTGATTGTGTCGGAGTGACTGGTGGGGTTTGTGTTGCAGTGACTGAGGAGGTGTGTGTCAGAGTGATGGGGGGGCGTTTGTGTCGGAGTGACTGGTGGGATGATTGTGTCAGAGTGACTGGGGGAGGTGTGTGTCGGAGTGACTGGGGGGGGTGTGTGTCGGAGTGACAGATGGGCAGTGTGTCGGAGTGACTGGGGGTGTGTGAGTCGGAGTGACTGGGGGTGTGTGTGTCGGAGTGACTGGGGGTGTGTGTGTCGGAGTGAATGGGGGAGGTGTGTGTCGGAGTGAATGGGGGTGTGTGTCGGAGTGACTGAGGGGGGTGTGTGTCGGAGTGACTGGGGGGGGTGTTTCTTTCGGAGTGGCTGGGGGTGTTGTATGTGTTGGAGTGACTGGGGGTGTGTGTGTTGGAGTAACTGGGGGCTGTGTGTCGGAGTGACTGAGGGGGGGTGTGTGTCGGAGTGACTGGGTGAGGTGTTTGTGTCAGAGTGACTGAGGGGGGTGTATGTGTCGGAGTGACTGGGTGGGGTGTTTGTGTCAGAGTGACTGAGGGGGGTGTATGTGTCGGAGTGACTTGGGGGGGTGTTTGTGTCGGAGTGACCATGGGGGGCTGTGTGTCGGAATGGGGGGTGACGGAGGGGTGTCTCGGTGTGCCTGGGGGGTGTGGTGTGTTGGAGTGACTGCGGGGGGGGGGTGTCGGAGTGACTGGGGGGTTGTTTGTCGGAGTGACTGGGGGGGGTATGTGTCGGAGTGACTGGGGGGGTGTGTGTCGGAGTGACAGGGGGGCGTTTGTGTCGGAGTGACTGGGGGGGTGATTGTGTCAGAGTAACTGGGGGAGGTGTATGTCAGAGTGACTGGGGGGAGTGTGTGTCAGAGTGACTGGGGGGGTGTGTGTCGGAGTGACTGGGGGGGTGTTGGAGTGACTGGGTGGGGTGTTTGTGTCAGAGTGACTGAGGGGGGTGTATGTGTCGGAGTGACTTGGGGGGGTGTTTGTGTCAGAGTGACCATGGGGGCTGTGTGTCAGAATGGGGGGGTGACGGGGGGGTGTCTCGGTGTGCCTGGGGGGTGTGGTGTGTTGGAGTGACTGCGGGGGGGAATGTCGGAGTGACTGGGGGGTTGTTTGTCGGAGTGACTGGGTGGGGTATGTGTCGGAGTGACTGGGGGGGTGTGTGTCGGAGTGACAGGGGGGCGTTTGTGTCGGAGTGACTGGGGGGTGATTGTGTCAGAGTAACTGGGGGAGGTGTATGTCAGAGTGACTGGGGTGTGTGTGTCAGAGAGACTGGGGGGGTGTGTGTCGGAGTGACTGGGGGAGGTGTGTGTCGGAGTGACTGGGGGGTGCGTGTGTCGGAGTGACTGGGTGAGGTGTGTGTCAGAGTGACTGGGGGGGCTGTGTGTCGGAGTGACTGGGGGGGTATGTGTCGGAGTGACTGGGGGGGTGTGTGTCAGAGTGACTGGGGGGGCTGTGTGTCAGAGTGACTGGGGGGGTGTGTGTCGGAGTGACTGGGGGAGGTGTGTGTCGGAGTGACTGGGGGAGGTCTGTGTCGGAGTGACTGGGGGGGGTGTGTGTCGGAGTGACTGGGGGGGTGTCGGAGTGACTGGGTGGGGTGTTTGTGCCGGAGTGACTGAGGGGGGTGTATGTGTCGGAGTGACTTGGGGGGATGTTTGTGTCGGAGTGACTACGGGGTGCTGTGTGTCGGAATGACTGGGTCTTGTGTGTCGGAGTGACTGCAGGGTGTGTGTGTTGAATTGACTGAGGGGGGGTGTGTGTTGGAGTGACTGGTGGGGTGTGTCAGAGTGACTGGGGGTTGTGTTGGAGTGACAGAGGGGGGACTTGTGTCAGAGTAACTGGGGGGGGGTGTCAGAGTGAATGTGGGGGTGTTATTCGGAGTGACTGGGGGGGTGTGTGTCGGGCTGACGGGGTGGGGTTTGTGTCTTGGCGTGACTGTTGGTGGGTGTGTGTCGGAGGGACTGGGCGGGTGTGTGTCGGAGTGACTGGGGGGGGTGTTTGTGTCGGAGTGGCTGGAGTGATGTGTTTGTGTCGGAGGGACTGCTGGGGGCTGTGTGTTGCAATGACTGGGGGTGGTGTGTGACGGAGTGACTGGGGGAGTTGTTTGTGTCGGAATGACTGCGGGGGGCTGTGTGTCGGAGTGGTGGGGGGGTAGTTTGTGTTGGAGGTACTGGGGGGTGTTTGTGTCGGAATGACTGGGGGGGTGTTTGTGTCGGAGTGACTGGAGGGGGTTTGTGTTGTAGTGACAGGTTGCGGGGGTGTGTCGGAGTGATTGGGATGGGTGTGTTGGAGTTACTCGGGGGGTGTGTGTCGGGGTCACTTGGGGTTGTTTGTCGGAGTGACTGGGGGGAGACGTGGTGGAGAGACTGGGGGGGTGTGTCGGAGTAACTCGGGGGGTGTGTTTCGGAATGAATGGCGGGGGTGTGTCGGAGTGACTGGGGGGGGTGCGTGTCGGAGTGACTGGGGGGGGTGTTTGTGTCGGAGTGGCTGGGGCGGGGTGTGTCAGAGTGATTGTGGGGGGCATGTGTTGGAGAGACTAGGGGGGTGTGTGCCAGAGTGACAGGGTGGGGGTGTGTGTCGGAGTGACTGGGGGTGTGTGTGTCAGAGTAACTGATGGGGGTGAGTCGGAGTGACCGGGGGGGTGTGGGTCGGAATGACTGGGGGAGGGTGTGTCGATGTAACTGGGGGGCGTGTGTGACAGAGTCACTGGGGGGGGTTGCGTGTCGGAGTGACTGAGGGGGGGTGTGTCGAAGTGACTGGGGGAGGTTGTGTGTCGGAGTGACTGGGGGGGGTGTGTCGGAGTGACTGGGGGGGGTTGTGTGTCGGAGTGATGGGGGGTGTCTCGGTGTGAATGGGGGTGGGTGGTGTGTCGGAGTGACTGGGGGGGGTGTGTGTCGGAGTGACTGGGGGAGGTGTGTGTCCGAGTGACTGGGGGTGTGTGTGTCGGAGTGACTGGGTGAGGTGTGTGTCAGAGTGACTGGGGGAGGTGTGTGTCGGAGTGACTGGGGGAGGTCTGTGTCAGAATGACTGGGGGAATGTGTGTCGGAGTGACTGGGTGAGGTGTGTGTCAGAGTGACTGGGGGAGGTGTGTGTCGGAGTGACTGGGGGGGCTGTGTGTCGGAGTGACTTGGGGGGGTATGTGTCGGAGTGACTGGGTGGGTGTGTGTTGGAGTGACAGGGGGGCGTTTGTGTCGGAGTGACTAGGGGGGTGATTGTGTCAGAGTGACTGGGGGAGGTGTGTGTCAGAGTGACTGGGGGGGGTGTGTGTCAGAGTGACCGGGGGGGTGTGTGTCGGAGTGACTGGGGGAGGTGTGTGTCGGAGTGACTGGGGGGTGTGTGTGTCGGAGTGACTGGGTGAGGTGTGTGTCAGAGTGACTGGGGGAGGTGTGTGTCAGAGTGACTGGGGGGGCTGTGTGTCGGAGTGACTGGGGGGGTGTATGTCGGAGTGACTGGGTGAGGTGTGTGTCAGAGTGACTGGGGGAGGTGTGTGTCGGAGTGACTGGGGGGGTGTCGGAGTGACTGGGTGGGGTGTTTGTGCCGGAGTGACTGAGGGGGGTGTATGTGTCGGAGTGACTTGGGGGGATGTTTGTGTCGGAGTGACTACGGGGTGCTGTGTGTCGGAATGACTGGGTCTTGTGTGTCGGAGTGACTGCAGGGTGTGTGTGTTGAATTGACTGAGGGGGGGTGTGTGTTGGAGTGACTGGTGGGGTGTGTCAGAGTGACTGGGAGTTGTGTTGGAGTGACAGAGGGGGGACTTGTGTCAGAGTAACTGGGGGGGGGGTGTCAGAGTGAATGTGGGGGTGTTATTCGGAGTGACTGGGGGGGTGTGTGTCGGGCTGACGGGGTGGGGTTTGTGTCTTGGCGTGACTGTTGGTGGGTGTGTGTCGGAGGGACTGGGCGGGTGTGTGTCGGAGTGACTGGGGGGGGTGTTTGTGTCGGAGTGGCTGGAGTGATGTGTTTGTGTCGGAGGGACTGCTGGGGGCTGTGTGTTGCAATGACTGGGGGTGGTGTGTGACGGAGTGACTGGGGGAGTTGTTTGTGTCGGAATGACTGCGGGGGGCTGTGTGTCGGAGTGTGTGTGTGAGTGTGTGTGTCAGCGTGAGTGTGCGTGTGTGTGTGAGTGTGTGAGTGTGTGTGTGTGTGAGTGTGTACGTGTGTGTGTGTGTGTGTGTGTGAGTGTGTGTGTGTGTGTGTGTGTGAGTGTGTGTGAGTGTGTGAGTGTGTGTGTATGTGTGTTTGTGTGAGTGTGTGTGTATGTGTGTGTGTGTGTGTGTGTGTGAGAGTGTGTGTGTGTGTGTGTGAGTGTTTACGTGTGTGTGTGTGTGTGTGTGTGTGTAAGTGTGTGTATGTGTGAGTGTGTGTGTGTGTGAGTGTGTGAGTGTGTGTGAGTGTGTGTGTGTGAGTGTGTGTGTGTGTGAGTGTGTGAGTGTGTGTGATGTGTGTGTGTGTGTGAGTGTGTGTGAGTGTGTGTGTGTGTGTGAGTGAGTCAGCGTGTGTGTGTCTGAGTGTGTGAGTGTGTGTGAGTCAGCGTGAGTGTGTGTGTGTGTCTGAGTGTGTGTGTGTGTGTGAGTGTGTATGTGTGTGTGTGAGAGTGTGTATGTGTGTGTATGTGTGAGTGTGTGTGTGTGTGTGTGTGAGTGTGTG
>NW_027597343.1:0-86000 GCF_964194155.1 Cetorhinus maximus
TGGGGGGGAGAGAGAGAGTCTGGAATGGGGGGGGGGAGAGAGAGAGAGAGTCTGGAATGGGGGGGGGGGGGAGACAGAGAGAGTCTGGAATGGGGGGGGGGGAGACAGAGAGAGTCTGGAATGGGGGGGGGGGGGAGAGAGAGTCTGGAATGGGGGGGGGGGGAGAGAGTCTGGAATGGGGGGGGGGAGACAGAGAGAGTCTGGAATGGGGGGGGAGAGAGAGAGAGTCTGGAATGGGGGGGGAGAGAGAGAGAGAGTCTGGAATGGGGGGGGGGGGAGAGAGAGTCTGGAATGGGGGGGTGGAGAGAGAGTCTGGAATGGGGGGGGGGAGACAGAGAGAGTCTGGAATGGGGGGGGGGGTGGAGAGAGAGTCTGGAATGGGGGGGGGGAGAGAGAGTCTGGAATGGGGGGGTGGAGAGAGAGTCTGGAATGGGGGGGGGGAGACAGAGAGAGTCTGGAATGGGGGGGGGGGAGACAGAGAGAGTCTGGAATGGGGGGGGGGAGACAGAGAGAGTCTGGAATGGGGGGGGGGGAGGAGAGAGTCTGGAATGGGGGGGGGGGAGAGAGAGAGAGTCTGGAATGGGGGGGGGGAGAGACAAGAGAGTCTGGAATGGGGGGGGGGGAGACAGAGAGAGTCTGGAATGGGGGGGGGGGAGAGAGAGAGTCTGGAATGGGGGGGGGAGAGAGAGAGAGTCTGGAATGGGGGGGGGGGAGACAGAGAGAGTCTGGAATGGGGGGGGAGAGACAGAGAGAGTCTGGAATGGGGGGGGGGGAGAGAGAGTCTGGAATGGGGGGGGGGGGAGAGAGAGAGTCTGGAATGGGGGGGGGAGAGAGAGAGAGTCTGGAATGGGGGGGGGGGGGGAGAGAGTCAGGAATGGGGGGGGGGAGAGAGAGTCTGGAATGGGGGGGGGGGGGAGAGAGAGTCTGGAATGGGGGGGGGGGGAGAGAGAGTCTGGAATGGGGGGGGGGGGGGGGGGGGGAGAGAGAGTCTGGAATGGGGGGGGGGGGAGAGAGAGAGTCTGGAATGGGGGGGGGGAGAGAGAGAGAGTCTGGAATGGGGGGGGGGAGACAGAGAGAGTCTGGAATGGGGGGGGGGGGGAGACAGAGAGAGTCTGGAATGGGGGGGGGGGGAGAGAGAGAGAGTCTGGAATGGGGGGGGGGGGGAGACAGAGAGAGTCTGGAATGGGGGGGGGGGTGGAGACAGAGAGAGTCTGGAATGGGGGGGGGGGGGGAGACAGAGAGAGTCTGGAATGGGGGGGGGGGGGGAGACAGAGAGAGTCTGGAATGGGGGGGGGGGGTGGAGACAGAGAGAGTCTGGAATGGGGGGGGGGAGAGAGTCTGGAATGGGGGGGGGGGGAGAGAGAGAGAGTCTGGAATGGGGGGGGGGGGAGAGAGTCTGGAATGGGGGGGGGGAGACAGAGAGAGTCTGGAATGGGGGGGGGGGGGAGAGTCTGGAATGGGGGGGGGGAGACAGAGAGAGTCTGGAATGGGGGGGGGGGGAGAGAGAGTCTGGAATGGGGGGGGGGGGAGAGAGAGAGAGAGTCTGGAATGGGGGGGGGGGGGGAGAGAGAGAGTCTGGAATGGGGGGGGGGAGACAGAGAGAGTCTGGAATGGGGGGGGGGGGAGAGAGTCTGGAATGGGGGGGGGGGGAGAGAAGTCTGGAATGGGGGGGGGGAGAGAGAGAGAGTCTGGAATGGGGGGGGGGAGACAGAGAGAGTCTGGAATGGGGGGGGGGAGACAGAGAGAGTCTGGAATGGGGGGGGGGGGGAGACAGAGAGAGTCTGGAATGGGGGGGGGGGGTGGAGACAGAGAGAGTCTGGAATGGGGGGGGGGGTGGAGACAGAGAGAGTCTGGAATGGGGGGGGGGAGAGAGTCTGGAATGGGGGGGGGGAGAGAGAGAGAGTCTGGAATGGGGGGGGGGAGACAGAGAGAGTCTGGAATGGGGGGGGGGGGGGAGAGTCTGGAATGGGGGGGGGGAGACAGAGAGAGTCTGGAATGGGGGGCGGGGAGAGAGTCTGGAATGGGGGGGGGGGGGGAGAGAGTCTGGAATGGGGGGGGGGGGGAGAGAGAGTCTGGAATGGGGGGGGAGACAGAGAGAGTCTGGAATGGGGGGGGGGAGAGAGTCTGGAATGGGGGGGGGAGACAGAGAGAGTCTGGAATGGGGGGGGGGGAGACAGAGAGAGTCTGGAATGGGGGGGGGGGAGACAGAGAGAGTCTGGAATGGGGGGGGGGGGGAGACAGAGAGAGTCTGGAATGGGGGGGGGGGGGAGAGTCTGGAATGGGGGGGGGAGAGAGAGAGTCTGGAATGGGGGGGGGGGGAGAGAGAGTCTGGAATGGGGGGGGGGAGAGAGAGAGAGTCTGGAATGGGGGGGGGGGGGGAGAGAGAGTCTGGAATGGGGGGGGGGGAGAGAGAGTCTGGAATGGGGGGGGGGGAGAGAGAGAGTCTGGAATGGGGGGGGGGGAGAGAGAGAGTCTGGAATGGGGGGGGAGACAGAGAGAGTCTGGAATGGGGGGGGGGGAGACAGAGAGAGTCTGGAATGGGGGGGGGGGGGAGACAGAGAGAGTCTGGAATGGGGGGGGGGAGAGAGAGTCTGGAATGGGGGGGGGGGGAGAGAGTCTGGAATGGGGGGGGGGGAGAGAGAGAGTCTGGAATGGGGGGGGGGGAGAGAGAGTCTGGAATGGGGGGGGGGGGGAGAGAGAGTCTGGAATGGGGGGGGGGGGAGACAGAGAGAGTCTGGAATGGGGGGGGAGAGACAGAGAGAGTCTGGAATGGGGGGGGGGGGAGAGAGAGAGTCTGGAATTGGGGGGGGGGGGGGAGAGAGAGTCTGGAATGGGGGGGGGAGAGAGAGAGAGAGTCTGGAATGGGGGGGGGAGAGAGAGAGAGAGTCTGGAATGGGGGGGGGGAGACAGAGAGAGTCTGGAATGGGGGGGGGGGGGAGAGAGAGAGTCTGGAATTGGGGGGGGGGGGAGAGAGAGAGTCTGGAATGGGGGGGGGGAGAGAGAGTCTGGAATGGGGGGGGGGGGGAGAGAGAGTCTGGAATGGGGGGGGGGGGGAGACAGAGAGAGTCTGGAATGGGGGGGGAGAGACAGAGAGAGTCTGGAATGGGGGGGGGGGGGGAGAGAGAGAGTCTGGAATTGGGGGGGGGGGGGGAGAGAGAGTCTGGAATGGGGGGGGGGGGAGACAGAGAGAGTCTGGAATGGGGGGGGGGAGACAGAGAGAGTCTGGAATGGGGGGGGGGGGAGAGAGTCTGGAATGGGGGGGGGGGAGAGAGAGAGTCTGGAATGGGGGGGGGGGGGGAGAGAGTCTGGAATGGGGGGGGGGAGAGAGAGAGAGAGTCTGGAATGGGGGGGGGGGGAGACAGAGAGAGTCTGGAATGGGGGGGGAGAGACAGAGAGAGTCTGGAATGGGGGGGGGGGGAGAGAGAGAGTCTGGAATGGGGGGGGGGGGGAGACAGAGAGAGTCTGGAATGGGGGGGGGGAGACAGAGAGAGTCTGGAATGGGGGGGGGGAGACAGAGAGAGTCTGGAATGGGGGGGGGGAGAGAGAGAGAGTCTGGAATGGGGGGGGGGGGGGGAGAGAGAGTCTGGAATGGGGGGGGGGGAGACAGAGAGTCTGGAATGGGGGGGGGGGAGAGAGAGAGTCTGGAATGGGGGGGGGGGGAGAGAGAGTCTGGAATGGGGGGGGGGGGAGAGAGAGTCTGGAATGGGGGGGGGGGGAGAGAGTCTGGAATGGGGGGGGGGGGGGGAGAGAGAGTCTGGAATGGGGGGGGGGGGGGAGAGAGAGTCTGGAATGGGGGGGGGGGGAGAGAGTCTGGAATGGGGGGGGGGGAGAGAGAGTCTGGAATGGGGGGGGGGGGAGAGAGAGAGTCTGGAATTGGGGGGGGGGGGAGAGAGAGTCTGGAATGGGGGGGGGGGAGAGAGAGTCTGGAATGGGGGGGGGGGGGGAGAGAGTCTGGAATGGGGGGGGGGGAGAGAGAGTCTGGAATGGGGGGGGGGGGGGAGAGAGAGAGTCTGGAATTGGGGGGGGGGGGGAGAGGAGTCTGGAATGGGGGTGGGGGAGACAGAGAGAGTCTGGAATGGGGGGGGGAGACAGAGAGAGTCTGGAATGGGGGGGGGGGGGGAGAGAGAGAGTCTGGAATGGGGGGGGGGAGAGAGAGAGAGTCTGGAATTGGGGGGGGGGGGAGAGAGAGTCTGGAATGGGGGGGGGGGAGAGAGAGTCTGGAATGGGGGGGGGGAGAGAGAGAGAGTCTGGAATGGGGGGGGGGGAGAGAGTCTGGATGGGGGGGGGGAGACAGAGAGAGTCTGGAATGGGGGGGGGTGGAGACAGAGAGAGTCTGGAATGGGGGGGGAGACAGAGAGAGTCTGGAATGGGGGGGTGGAGACAGAGAGAGTCTGGAATGGGGGGGGGTGGAGACAGAGAGAGTCTGGAATGGGGGGGGGAGACAGAGAGAGTCTGGAATGGGGGGGTGGAGACAGAGAGAGTCTGGAATGGGGGGGGGTGGAGACAGGAGAGTCTGGAATGGGGGGGGTGGAGACGAGAGAGTCTGGAATGGGGGGGTGGAGACAGAGAGCGTGTGGAGCCAGTTACAATATATTTCCTGATAGTTTATTGAGGATTCAGTTCTGCGCAGACCGATGGTGTGGGGTGTGGGGGGGGGCGGCGTGGGGGGTGGGGTGTGGGGGGGGCGGCGTGGGGGGTGGGGGGGGGTGGGTGCGGTGGTGAGTTGGGGGTTGGGGGTGGAATGGTGACGCAGGGCGACAGAGTGCGAGAGAGAGAAAGAGGAAGAGAGAGGGAGAGAGAAGACGACGTCTGGTCTTCAAGCCCCCCCCCTCTCATGCGCACCCGCTACCTGGAATCTCGTGCCTTCCTCTCGCTCTGCACTCCCTCCACCCACCCCCACCCCCCCACCTCCCCAGCGCTAGCGAGCGTGGGCGCTCAGGGGGACCCTGGCACGGAATCACGGGCGGAGAGAGAGAGCGCGAGAGCGGGAGAGAGCGCGAGAGCGGGAGAGAGAGCGGGAGAGAGAGAGAGCGCGAGAGCGGGAGAGAGAGCGTGTGAGCGGGAGAGAGAGCGGGAGAGAGAGCACGAAGCGGCAGAGAGAGAGCGGGAGAGAGAGACAGCGTGAGAGTGGGAAAGAGAGCGTGAGAGCGGGAGAGAGAGCGGGAGAGAGAGAGAGAGCGCGAGAGCGGGAGAGAGAGCGGGAGAGAGAGAGTGCGCGAGAGCGGGAGAGAGAGAGAGAGAGCGGGAGAGAGAGAGAGAGAGCGCGAGAGCGGGAGAGAGAGCGAGCGCGAGAGCGGGAGAGAGAGCGGGAGAGAGAGCACGAGAGCGGCAGAGAGAGAGCGGGAGAGAGAGAGAGCGTGAGAGCGGGAAAGAGAGCGTGAGAGCGGGAGAGAGAGCGGGAGAGAGAGAGAGAGCACGAGAGCGGGAGAGAGAGCGGGAGAGAGAGAGTGCGCGAGAGCGGGAGAGAGAGAGAGAGCGGGAGAGAGAGCGGGAGAGAGAGAGAGAGAGCGCGAGAGCGGGAGAGAGAGCGAGCGCGAGAGCGGGAGAGAGAGAGCGTGAGAGCGGGAGAGAGAGAGAGAGCGCGAGAGCGGGAGAGAGAGAGAGTGTGAGAGCGGGAGAGAGAGCGGGAGAGAGAGCACGAGAGCGGCAGAGAGAGAGCGGGAGAGAGAGCGGGAGAGAGAGCACGAGAGCGGCAGAGAGAGAGCGGGAGAGAGAGAGAGAGCGTGAGAGCGGGAGAGAGAGCGTGAGAGCGGGAGAGAGAGCGGGAGAGAGAGCACGAGAGCGGCAGAGAGAGAGCGGGAGAGAGAGAGAGCGTGAGAGCGGGAAAGAGAGCGTGAGAGCGGGAGAGAGAGCGGGAGAGAGAGAGAGAGCACGAGAGCGGGAGAGAGAGCGGGAGAGAGAGAGTGCGCAAGAGCGGGAGAGAGAGAGAGAGCGGGAGAGAGAGCGGGAGAGAGAGCGGGAGAGAGAGCGAGAGAGCGCGAGAGCGGGAGAGAGAGAGAGTGTGAGAGCGGGAGAGAGAGAGAGAGCGCGAGAGCGGGAGAGAGAGAGAGTGTGAGAGCGGGAGAGAGAGCGGGAGAGAGAGTGGGAGAGAGAGCACGAGAGCAGCAGAGAGAGAGCGGGAGAGAGAGAGAGAGCGTGAGAGCGGGAGAGAGAGCGTGAGAGAGAGCGGGAGAGAGAGAGAGAGCGCGAGAGCGGGAGAGAGAGAGAGAGCGCGAGAGCGGGAGAGCGTGAGAGCGGGAGAGAGAGAGCGAGAGCGGGAGAGAGAGCGGGAGAGAGAGCGTGAGAGCGGGAGAGAGAGCGGGAGAGAGAGAGCGCGCGAGAGCGGGAGAGAGAGAGAGAGAGTGGGAGAGAGAGCGGGAGAGAGAGAGAGAGCGCGAGAGCGGAAGAGAGAGAGCGGGAGAGAGAGAGCGCGCGAGAGCGGGAGAGAGAGAGAGAGAGTGGGAGAGAGAGCGGGAGAGAGAGAGAGAGCGCGAGAGCGGAAGAGAGAGAGAGAGCGCGAGAGCGGGAGAGCGTGAGAGCGGGAGAGAGAGAGCGAGAGCGGGAGAGAGAGCGGGAGAGAGAGCGCGGGAGCGGGAGAGAGAGCGGGAGTGACCCGGACTTTTGCTTCCCCTCCTGGCAGAGGGGTGCCCTTGCCCCTCCCCCTGCCGCAAACCCACCCCCACCCCCCCCACCCCACCCCACCCCCTCCCCCCCACCCCCACCACCCCGCTCAACGATGGGTGCGCTGGTGGTTGGTGAGGTGACTGGTGCGGGCGAAGGTCTTGCCGCAGACGCCGCAGATGAACTGGCTGACCGAGCCGTGGGTGCGCTGGTGCCGCCGGAGCTTGCCGGCCGTGTAGAAGCGCTTGGGGCAGTCTGGGCAGGGGAAGGGCCGCTCGCCGGTGTGGATTTGCCGGTGGACGGCCAGCTTGCTGGCGGTGTAGAAGCGCTTGGGGCAGAGCGGGCACTGGTAGGGCCGCTCGCCCGTGTGGGTGCGCGAGTGGCGGTTCAGCTCGCTGGACGTGTAGAAGCACTTGGCGCAGAGCGGGCACTGGTAGGGCCGCTCGCCCGTGTGGTAGCGCTGGTGGATCTCCAGCACCGCCAGCCGGCAGAAGCGCTTGCCGCAGACGCCGCACTCGAAGGGCCGCTCGCCCGCGTGCGCCCTCCGGTGCCGCACCAGGTCGCCCGTCACGCAGAAGAGGCGGTGGCAGACCGGGCACTCCAGGGGCCCCTGGCCGCCGGCAGCCGCCCGGTGCTGCTGGTGGCGCCGCAGGTTGCTGGCGCGGTTGAAGCGGTTGCCGCAGATGCCGCACTCGAAGGGCCGCTCGCCGGTGTGCACCCGCAGGTGGCGCTCCAGGTGGGAGCGGCAGCTGAAGCCCTTCTCGCACACGGCGCAGTGGCACGGGGGCGCCGACAGGCCGAACGGCACCCCCACCCCGCCCTCATCGTCGTCCCCGCCGGCCCCCATCTCGGGCAGCCCCTCCTCTTCCTCCTCTTCCTCCTCGTCCTCCTCCTCCTCCTTCGCCCGCTCCCGCTCCGGCTCCATCCTCGAGGGCCGCACGACGCCTCCCAGGGTCGACTCTCTCCTTCCGCCTGCGGGCACAAAAGCAGAGTCGGCGCTGAGCATGGTTTCTTCCCCCCCCCACCCCGTCACCACCCCCCCAACCCAACAGGATGTGCGACGTTAGGAGCAGCCCTCGGGCCGGTCAACTACCCGAGCCCTCTCGCCTTCCATGCCCGGTGGGCACCGCGGGGACTGGGGTGTTTTGTTGACCCCTTTAATCACATTTTGGTTTAATGTTTATAAGGTTCCTTTAAAGTTTTTCCTTGATTTTACCGCTGACCTGACTTAGGGGCTGTGCTTGATTTATCCCTTATTGTGTTAATTTAGTTTATTGTTTTAACTCTGAAAGAGTTACCCGAGTCCTCGCGACCACTTGACGAGCCTCTGGCTGACCTACCGCCACCTCTCCCGCCCGCTCCTCCCAACCCCTCGATTCCCAGAAATCCACCCATCCCCGCCTCGAATTTCCTCCCAGACCGAGCCCTCTGGGGTAGAGGGAATTCCAAAGGTTTACAACCCTCTGAGTGAAGAGGTTTCTCCTCACCTCAGTCAAAAATGGCCATTCCCCTACCTGTTTTTTTTATTATTATTCACCCAGGGGAATGTGGGCCTCGCTGGCTGGGCCAGCATTTATTGCCCATCCCTAACTGCCCCTTGTTCAGAGGGCATTTTAAGAGTCAACCACATTGACATGGGTCTGGAGTCACATGTAGGGCCATGACTGGGTAAGGGCGGCAGATTTAATTATTTCGGAGTCGACCAAATAAACTAAATTAACAAAATCAGGGACAAAGTAAGCACAGCCTCTAAATTAGGATAGCTGTAAACCCAGGGACAAAGTTTAAAAGAAAACTTACAAACATCATACCAAAATGCGGTTAAGGGGGTCCATAAGACCATAAGACATAGGAGCAGAAATTATGCCATTCGGCCCATTGAGTCTGCTCCGCCATTCAATCATGGCTGATAAGTTTCTCAACCCCATTCTCCCGCCTTCTCCCCGTAACCTTTGATCCCCTTACCAATCAAGAATCTATCTATCTCGGTCTTAAATACACTCAATGACCTGGCCTCCACAGCCTTCTGTGGCAATGAATTCCATAGATTCACCACTCTCTGGCTAAAGAAGTTTCTCCTCACCTCTGTTCTAAAAGGTCTTCCCTTTACTCTGAGGCTGTGCCCCTCGGGTCCTAGTCTCTCCTACTAATGGAAACATCTTCCCCACGTCCACTCTATCCAGGCCTTTCAGTATTCTGTAAGTTTCAATCAGATCCCCCCTCATCCTTCTAAACTCCATCGAGTATAGACCCAGAGTCCTCAAACATTCCTCATATGTTCAGCCTTTCGTTCCTGGGATCGTTCTCGTGAACCTCCTCTGGACCCTCTCCAGGGCCAGCACATCCTTCCTGAGATACGGGGCCCAAAATTGCTCACAATATTCTAAATGTGGTCTGACCAGAGCCTTATAAAGCCTCAGCAGCACATCCCTGCTTTTATATTCTAGTCCTCTCGAAATAAATGCCAACATTGCATTTGCCTTCCTAACTACCGACTCAACCTGCAAGTTAACCTTAAGAGAATCCTGGACTAGGACTCCCAAGTCCCTTTGCACTCCAGATTTCTGAATTCTCTCCCTATTTAGAAAATAGTCTGTGCCTCTATTCTTCCTACCAAAGTGCATGACCTCACACTTCCTCACGTTGTATTCCATCTGCCACTTCTTTGCCCATTCTCCCAGCCCCCGTGGTGCCCACTGGTCATGGGAGGCCTCGAGGGTGCCGACAGACACCACGTGCTCCCTCTCCAGGGACACCCGGGTGCCAACATAGCCACGGAAGAGGGGCGGACAGTAGAGTGGGACAACCCCCTCGATCGCCCGCTGCCTGGACCTGTTCATGGGGATAAGGACGGCAGATTTAAGTGAACCAGGTGGGGTTTGACGACAATTGGCAACAGTTAATTCCAGATTTTCATTCAAATCAAATTCCTTTTAATTCCAGGTTTTTATTCAACTCAAATCTCACCATCTGCCTGTGGTGGGACTTGAACCCGGGTCCCCAGAGCATTACCCCCTGGGTCTATGCGTTAACTAGCTCAGTGGCAACACCCCTGCGCCATTGCCTCCCACAATCCTGGCTAACTGTGCCGACCGCTTTGGAAGAGTTGAGAGGGTAGATTAGGGTAACGAGGTTGAGCCAATATATTTAGATTTTCAAACAATTTCCCTGAAGGTACCACAGAGCAGACTCATATCCCTCGGTTAGACCACACTCGGAGCACCGTGCACAGTTCCGGTTTCCGTATCCCTCGGTTAGACCACACTTGGAGCACTGTGCACAGTTCCGGTCTCCGTATCCCACGGTTAGACCACACTTGGAGCACTGTGCACAGTTCCGGTCTCCGTATCCCTCGGTTAGACCACACTTGGAGCACTGTGCACAGTTCTGGTCTCCGTATCCCCTCGGTTAGACCACACTTGGAGCACCGTGCACAGTTCTGGTCTCCGTATCCCTCGGTTAGACCACACTCGGAGCACTGTGCACAGTTCCGGTCTCCGTATCCCCCGGTTAGACCACACTTGGAGCACTGTGCACAGTTCCGGTCTCCGTATCCCTCGGTTAGACCACACTAGGAGCACTGTGCACAGTTCCGGTCTCCGTATCCCTCGGTTAGACCACACTTGGAGCACTGTGCACAGTTCCGGTCTCCGTATCCCCTCGGTTAGACCTCACTTGGAGCACTGTGCACAGTTCTGGTCTCCATATCCCCTTGGTTAGACCTCACTTGGAGCACTGTGCACAGTTCTGGTCTCCATATCCCCTTGGTTAGACCACACTCGGAGCACTGTGCACAGTTCCGGTCTCCGTATCCCCTCGGTTAGACCACACTTGGAGCACTGTGCACAGTTCCGGTCTCCGAATCCCCTTGGTTAGACCTCACTTGGAGAACTGTGCACAGTTCTGGTCTCCATATCCCTCGGTTAGACCACACTCGGAGCACTGTGCACAGTTCCGGTCTCCGTATCCCCTCGGTTAGACCACACTTGGAGCACTGTGAACAGTTCTGGTCTCCATATCCCTCGGTTAGACCACAGTTGGAGCACTGTGCAGATCCGGTCTCCGTATCCCTCAGTTAGACCACACTTGGAGCACTGTGCACAGTTCTGGTCTCCATATCCCTCGGTTAGACCACACTTGGAGCACTGTGCACAGTTCCGGTCTCCGTATCCCTCGGTTAGACCACACTCGGAGCACCGTGCACAGTTCCGGTCTCCGTATCCCTCGGTTAGACCACACTTGGAGCGCTGTGCACAGTTCCGGTCTCCGTATCCCCTCGGTTAGACCACACTTGGAGCACTGTGCACAGTTCTGGTCTCCGTATCCCTCGGTTAGACCACACTTGGAGCATTGTGCACAGTTCTGGTCTCTGTATCCCCTCGGTTAGACCACACTTGGAGCACTGTGCACAGTTCTGGTCTCCGTATCCCTCAGTTAGACCACACTTGGAGCACTGTGCACAGTTCTGGTCTCCGTATCCCTCGGTTAGACCACACTTGGAGCACTGTGCACAGTTCCGGTCTCCGTATCCCTCAGTTAGACCACACTTGGAGCACTGTGCACAGTTCCGGTCTCCGTATCCCCTCGGTTAGACCACACTCGGAGCACCGTGCACAGTTCTGGTCTCCGTATCCCCTCGGTTAGACCACACTTGGAGCACTGTGCACAGTTCTGGTCTCCGTATCCCTCGGTTAGACCACACTTGGAGCACTGTGAACAGTTCTGGTCTCCATATCCCTCGGTTAGACCACACTTGGAGCACTGTGCACAGTTCCGGTCTCCGTATCCCTCAGTTAGACCACACTTGGAGCACTGTGCACAGTTCCGGTCTCCGTATCCCTCGGTTAGACCACACTTGGAGCACTGTGCACAGTTCCGGTCTCCGTATCCCTCGGTTAGACCACACTTGGAGCACTGTGCATAGTTCCGGTCTCCGTATCCCTCGGTTAGACCACACTTGGAGCACTGTGCACAGTTCTGGCCTCCGTATCCTCGGTTAGACCACACTTGGAGCACTGTGCACAGTTCTGGCCTCCGTATCCTTGGTTAGACCACACTTGGAGCACTGTGCACAGTTCTGGTCTCCATATCCCTCGGTTAGACCACACTCGGAGCGCTATGCTCAATGCCTGGCGGTTAACTGTCAGTCACCACGCACTGTGCATGCTCCATGGTAACGCCGCTACCAATCAGAGTCCATTTGCCAACCAATCAGCGCTCTCTTCACATACAGTATAAATTGTTGTTTCCCTCATTGTTGCGAATTGACCTGATGAGTGCCAGATGAAAAGATTCGACATGTCCCTTTTTTCAACTGCACTCAAGTTCTGTGCCACCAAATGACAACTTACAATAAAGTTTTGTGTTAAGGTAAGGGATTTGAATGCACTGCCTGCTTTCAATAAATCTGCGAATGATCCCGACACATTAGTGTGAGCTGTATAATGATTACTTTAGCTTATGGTAACGTACATTGACATCATACCTTAACATTGATAAAATAACAGGAGGTGCTTGACAGGAGGGTAATCAGACACAATTCGACACTGACCCACAGAAGGAGATATCTGGGAAAGGTGAGCAAAGGGGGAGGATTTAAGGAGCATTTTACAGAGAGAGAGGGAGAGACACAGGCGGAGAGGTTGAGGGAGGGAATTCCAGGGCTCAGGGCCTCCCAGGAAGCTGAAGGCACGGCCGCCAATGGCGGAGCGATGGGAATCGGGGGATGCTCAAGAGGCCGGAATTGGAGGAACGCAGAGATCTCGGAGGGTCGTAGAGGCTGGAGGAGGTTACAGAGATAGGGAGGGTTGTAGGGGCTGGAGGGGGTTACAGAGATAGGGAGGGTTGTAGAGGGCTGGAGGAGGTTACAGAGATAGGGAGGGTTGTAGGGGCTGGAGGGGGTTACAGAGATAGGGAGGGTTGTAGAGGGCTGGAGGAGGTTACAGAGATAGGGAGGGTTGTAGGGGCTGGAGGCGTTTACAGAGCAATGGAGGGATGGAGGGGCTGGAAGAGGTTACAGAGGTAGGGAGGGTTGTAGGGGCAGGAGGAGGTTACAGAGATAGGGAGGGTTGTAGGGGCAGGAGGGGTTTACAGAGATAGGGAGGGGTGTAGGGGCTGGAGGAGGTTACAGAGATAGGGAGGGTTGTCGGGGCTGGAGGAGGTTACAGAGAGGGAGGGTTGTAGGGGCTGGAGGAGGTTACAGAGATAGGGAGGGTTGTAGGGGCTGGAGGAGCTCACAGAGATAGGGAGGGTTGTAGAGGGCTGGAGGAGGTTACAGAGATAGGGAGGGTTGTAGGGGCAGGAGGAGGTTACAGGGATAGGGAGGGGTGTAGGGGCTGGAGGGGGATACAGAGAAAGGGAGGGGTGCAGAGGCTGGGATTTAATCTAAATTTGGGATTGATATAGGTGTATGGGGAGAGGGTGGGGCAGTGGTATTACTTTGGGGATTGATTCTGGGCTATGGGAAGAGATTGGTATTCTGGGATGAATTTGGGGATAGATACAAGTCCATGGGGAGAGAGTGGGAGAGTGGGGCAGTGGGATTAGTTTGGGATTGATACAGGGCTATGGGGAGAGAGCGGGGCAGTGGGATTAGTTTGGGGATTGATACAGGGCTATGGGGAGAGAGTGGGACAGTGGGATTAGTTGGGGATTGATACAGGGCTATGGGGAGAGAGTGGGACAGTGGGATTAGTTTGGGATTGATACAGGGCTATGGGAGAGAGTGGAGAAGTGGGATTAGTTTGGGATTGATACAGGTCTATGGAGAGAGAGTGGGGCAGTGGGATTAGTTTGGGATTGATACAGGGCTATGGGGAGAGAGTGGGTCAGAGGGATTAGTTTGGGGATTGATACAGGGCTATGGGAGAGAGTGGGACAGTGGGATTAGTTTGGGGATTGACACAGGGCTATGGAGAGAGTGTAGGGCAGAGGGATAAGTTTGGGATTGGCACAGGGCTATGGGGAGAGAGTCGGACAGTGGGATAAATTTGTGATTGATAGAGGTGTATGGGGAGTGAGTGGGGCAGTGGTATTAGTTTGGTGATTGATAAAGGTTAAGGGAAGAGATTGGTATTCTGGGATTAGTTTGGGGATAGATACAGGTCCATGGGGAGAGAGTGGGACAGTGGGATTAGTTTGGGATTGATACAGGGCTATGGGGAGAGAGTGGGACAGTGGGATTAGTTTGGGGATAGATACAGTTCCATGGGGAGAGAGTGGGGCAGTGGGTTTAGTTTGGGGATTGATACAGGTCAATGAGGAGAAAGTGGAACAGTGGGATTTGTTTGGGGATAGATACAGGGCTATGGGGAGAGAGTGGGGCAGAGGAATTAGTTTGAGATTGATACAGATTCATGGGGAGAGAGCGGGGCAGTGGGATTAGTAAGGGATTGATGCAGGGCTGTGGGGAGAGAGTGGGGCAGTGGGATAACTTTGGGATTGATAGAGGGCTTTTGGGGGAGAATGGGGTAGTGGGATAAGTTTGGGGATTGATACAGGGCTATGGGGAGAGATTGGGGCAGCGGGAGTAGTTTGGGATTGATACAGGGCTATGGGGAGAGAGTGGGGCAGTGGGATTAGTTTGGAGATTGATACAGGGCTTTGGGAAGAAAGTGCGGCAGTGGGATTAGTTTGGGGATTGATACAGGGCTCTTCGGAGAGCGCGGATCAGTGGGAATAATTACTGATAGATAAAGGGCTATATGGAGAGAGTGGGACAGAGGGATTAGTTAGTGGATAGATACAGGGCTATGGGAATAGATTGGTATTCTGGGATTAGTTTGGGATTGATAAAGGTCTATGGGGAGAGAGTGGGACAGTGGGATTAGTTTGGGATTGATACAGGGCTTTGGGGAGAGAGTGGGGCAGTGGGATTAGTTTGGGATTGACACAGGGCTATGGGGAGAGAGCTGGGCAGTGGGATTAGTTTGGGGATTGATACAGGGCTATGGGGAGAGAGTGGGGCAGTGGGATTAGTTTGGGATTGATACAGGGCTTTGGGGAGAGAGTGGGGCAGTGGGATTAGTTTGGGATTGATACAGGGCTATGGGAAGAGAGTGGGGCAGTGGGATTAGTTTGGGATTGATTCAGGGCTTTTGGGAGAGAATGGGGTAGTGGGAATAGTTTGGGGATTGATACAGGGCTATGGGGAGAGAGCGGGGCAGTGGGATTAGTTTGGGGATTGATACAGGGCTATGGGGAAAGAGTGGGACAGTGGGATTAGTTTGGGGAATGATACAGGGCTATGGGGAGAGGGTGGGGCAGTGGGATTAGTTTGGAGATTGATACAGGGCTATGGGGAGAGAGTGGGACAGTGGGATTAGTTTGGGGAATGATACAGGGCTATGGGGAGAGAGTGGGACAGTGGGATTAGTTCGGGGATTGATACAGGGCTATGGGGAGAGAGTGGGACAGTGGGATTAGTTTGGCGATTGATACAGGGCTATGGGGAGAGGGTGGGACAGTGGGATTAGTTTGGGGAATGATACAGGGCTATGGGGAGAGAGTGGGACAGTGGGATTAGTTTGGGGATTGATACAGGGCTATGGGGAGAGAGTGGGACAGTGGGATAAGTTTGGGATTGATACAGGGCTATGGGAAGAGATTGTTATTCTGGGATCAGTTTGGGTTTGATACAGGTGTAGGGGGAGAATTGGGAAGTGGGATTAGTTTGCAGATTGATAAAGGCAATGGGAAGAGACTGGTATTCTGGGATTAGGTTGGGACTGATACAGGGCTATGGGAAGAGAACGGGGCAGTGGGATTAGTTTGGGGATTGATACAGGGCTATGATGAGAGAGTGAAAAGTGGGATTAGTTTGGGATTGATACAGGGCCATGGGGGAGAGTGGGGCAGTGGGATTAGTTTGGGATTGATACAGGGCTATGGGGAGAGAGTGGGAAAGTGGAATTGGTTTGGGATTGATACAGGGCTATGAGGAGAGAGCGGGACAGTGGGATTAGATTGGGGATTGATACTGGGCTATGGGGAGAGAAGGGGCAGTGGGACTATTTGGGGATTGATACAGGGCAATGGGTAGAGAGTGGGGCAGTGGGATTAGTTTGGGGATTGATACAGGGCTACGGGGAGAGAGTGGGGCAGTGGGATTAGATTGGGGATTGATACTGGGCTATGGGGAGAGAAGGGGCAGTGGGATTATTTGGGGATTGATACAGGGCTATGGGGAGAGAGTGGGACAGTGGGATTAGTTTGGGGATTGATACAGGGCTATGGGAAAAAGTGGGACAGTGGGATTAGTTTGTGAATGAAACAGGGCTATAAGGAGAGAGTGGGGCAGTGGGATTAGTTTGGGATTAATACAGGGCTATGGTGAGTGTAGGACAGTGGGATTAGTTTGGGATTGATACAGGGCGATGGGGAGAGAGCGGGGAAGTGAGATTATTTGGGGATTGATACAGGGCATTGGGGAGAAGGCGGGTCAGTGGGATTAGTTTGAGATTGATACAGGGTTATGGGAAGAGAGTGGGAAAGTTTTATTAGTTTGTGATTGATACAGGGCTATGGGAGAGTGGAGAAGTGGGATTAGTTTGGATTGATGCAGGTCTATGGGAGAGAGTGGGGCAGTGGGATTAGTTTGGGATGGATAAAGGGCTATGGTAGAGAGTGGGACAGTGGGCTTAGTTTGGGATTGATGCAGGGCTATGGGAGAGTGGAGAAGTGGGATTAGTTTGGGATTGATACAGGGCTATGGGAGAGAGTGGGGCAGTGGGATTAGTTTGGGATGGATAAAGGGCTATGGGAGAGAGTGGGACAGTGGGGTTAGTTTGGGATTGATGGCTATGGGAGAGTGGAGAAGTGGGATTAGTTTGGGATTGATGCAGGTCTATGGGAGAGAGTGGGGCAGTGGGATTAGTTTGGGATGGATAAAGGGCTATGGTAGAGAGTGGGACATTGGGCTTAGTTTGGGATTGATGCAGGGCTATGGGGAGAGTACGGAGTAGTGGGATTAGTTTGGGGATTGATACAGGGGTATGGGAGAGAGTGGGGCAGTGGGATTAGTTTGGGAATGATACAGGGCTATGGGGAGAGAGTGGGGCAGTGGGATTAGTTTGGGATTGATTCAGGGCTTTTGGGAGAGAATGGGGTAGTGGGATTAGTTTGGGGATTGATACAGGGCTATGGGGAAAGAGTGGGACAGTGGGATTAGTTTGGGGAATGATACAGGGCTATGGGGAGAGGGTGGGGCAGTGGGATTAGTTTGGGAATTGATACAGGGCTATGGGGAGAGAATGGGGCAGTGGGATTATTTTGGGATTGATACAGGGCTATGGGGAGAGAGCGGGACAGTGGGATTAGTTTGGGGATTGATACAGGGCTATGGGGAGAGAGTGGGTAGTGTAATTAGTTGGGGATTCATACAGGGCTATGGGGAGTGAGTGGGGCAGTGGGATTAGGTTGGGATTGATACAGGGCTATGGGGATAGAGTGGGGCAGTGGGATTAGTTTGGGATTGATACAGGGCTATGGGGAGAAAGTGGGAGGTGGGATTATTTGGGGATTGATACAGGGCTATGGGGAGAGAGTGGGAAAGTGGGATTAGTATTGGAATTGATACAGGGACATGGGGAGTGAGTGGGACACTGGGATAAATTTGGGGATTGATACAGGTCTGTGGGGAGAGAGTGGGGCAGTGGGATTAGCTTGGGATTGATACAGGGCTATGGGAGAGAGTGGAGAAGTGCGATTAGTTTGGGATTGATACAGGGCTATGGGAGAGAGTGGGGCAGTGAGATTAGTTTGGGATTGATGTAGGTCTATGGGAGAGAGTGGTGCAGTGGGATTAGTTTGGGATGGATACAGATCTATGGGGAGAGAGCGGGGCAGTGGGATTATTTTGGGATTGATACAGGTCTATGGGAGAGAGTGGGCAGTGGGATTAGTTTGGGATTCATACTGGGTTTAGGGGAGAGAGTGGGACAGTGGGATTAGTTTGGGGATTGATACAGGGCTATGGGGAGAGAGCGGGGCAGTTGGATTAGTTTGGGGGTTGATACAGGGCTATGGGGAGAGAGCGGGGCAGTGGGATTAGTTTGGGGATTGATACAGGGCTATGGGGAGAGAGCGGCGCAGTGGGATTAGTTTTGGGATTGATACAGGGCTATGGGGAGAGAGCAGGGCAGTGGGATTAGTTTGGGATTCATACTGGGTTTAGGGGAGAGAGTGGGACAGTGGGATTAGTTTGGGATTGATACAGGGCTATGGGGAGAGAGTGGGGCAGTGGGATTAGTTTGGGGATTGATACAGGGTTATGGGGGAGAGTAGGATAGTGGGATTAGTTTGGGGATTGTTACATGGCTAAGGGGAGAAAGTGGGAGGTGGGATTATTTGGGGATTGATAGAGGGCTATGGGGGGAGAGCGGGGCAG
This sequence comes from Cetorhinus maximus, assembly GCF_964194155.1. Lineage (NCBI taxonomy): Eukaryota > Metazoa > Chordata > Chondrichthyes > Lamniformes > Cetorhinidae > Cetorhinus > Cetorhinus maximus. Next base: position 17,987 of record NW_027597343.1, read on the forward strand.
TGGGATTAGTTTGGAATTGATACAGGGACATGGGGAACGAGTGGGACAGTGGGATTAGTTTGGAATTGATACAGGGACATGGGGAACGAGTGGGACAGTGGGATTAGTTTGAGGATTGATACAGGGCTGTGGGGAGATAGTGGGACAGTGGGATTAGTTTGGGGATTGATACAGGGCTATGGGGATAGAGCGGGGCAGTGGGATTTGTTTGGGATTGATACAGGGCTATGGGGAGAGAGAGGGACAGTGGGATTAGTTTGGGATTGATACTGGGCCAAGGGGAGAGAGAGGGACAGTGGGATTAGTTTGGGATTGATACTGGGCCAAGGGGAGAGAGAGGGACAGTGGGATTAGTTTGGGGATTGATACAGGGCATTGGGAAGATAGTGGGAGAGAGGGATTAGTTTGGGATTCAGACTGGGTTTAGGGGAGAGAGTGGGACAGTGGGATTAGTTTGGGATTGATACAGGGCTATGGGAAGAGAGTTGGACAGTGGTATCAGGTTGGGATTTATACAGGCCTATGAGGTTAGAGTGAGACAGTGGGATAAATTTGGGGATTGATACTGGGCTATGGGAGAGAGCGGGGCAGTTGGATTAGTTTGGGGGTTGATACAGGGCTATGGGTAGAGAGCGGGACATTGGGATTAGTTTGGGGATTGATACAGGGCTATGGGGAGAGATTGGGACAATGGGATTAGTTTGGGATTGATACAGGGCTATGGGGAGAGGGTGGGACAGTGGGATTAGTTTGGCATTGATACAGGGCAATGGGGAGAGATTGGGACAGTGGGATTAGTTTGTGGATTGATACAGGGCTATGGGGAGAGAGGTGGACAGTGGGATTAGTTTGGGATTGATACAGGGTTATGGGGAGAGATTGGGACAGGGGGATTAGTTTGGGGATTGATATAGGGCTATGGGGAGAGAGTGGGGCAGTGGCATTAGTTTGGGGATTGATATAGGGCTATGGGGAGAGAGTGGGACAGTGGGATTAGTTTGGGGATTGATACAGGGCTATGGGGAAAGAGCGGGGCAGTGGGATTTGTTTGGGATTGATACTGGGCCAAGGGGAGAGAGAGGGACAGTGGGATTAGTTTGGGGTTTGATACAGGGCTATGGGGAGAGATTGGGACAATGGGATTAGTTTGGAATTGATACAGGGCTATGGGGAGAGAGCGGGACAGTGGGATTAGTTTGGGGATTGATACAGGGCTATGGGGAGAGAGCGGGACAGTGGGATTAGTTTGGGGATTGATACAGGGCATTGGGAAGAGAGTGGGAGAGAGGGATTAGTTTGGGATTCAGACTGGGTTTAGGGGAGAGAGTGGGACAGTGGGATTAGTTTGGGATTGATACTGGGCCAAGGGGAGAGAGAGGGACAGTGGGATTAGTTTGGGGATTGATACAGGGCATTGGGAAGATAGTGGGAGAGAGGGATTAGTTTGGGATTCAGACTGGGTTTAGGGGAGAGAGTGGGACAGTGGGATTAGTTTGGGATTGATACAGGGCTATGGGAAGAGAGTGGGAGAGTGGGATTAGTTTGGGATTCATACTGGGTTTAGGGGAGAGAGTGGGACAGTGGGATTAGTTTGGGATTGATACAGGGCTATGGGGTGAGAGTGGGACAGTGGGATTAAATTGTGGATTGAAAAAGGGCTATGGGGAGAGATTGGGAGAGTGGGATTAGTTCGGTATTGTTACAGGGCTATGGGGAGTGAGTGGGACAGTTGGATTAGTTTGGGATTGATACAGGGCTATGGGGAGAGAGCAGGGGAGTGGGATTAGTTTGGGATTGATACAGGGCTATGGGGAGAGAGCAGGGGAGTGGGATTAGTTTGGGATTGATACAGGGCTATGGGAGAGAGGGGGCAGTGGTATCAGGTTGGGATTGATACAGGCCTATGAGGTTAGAGTGGGACAGTGGGATAAGTTTGGGGATTGATACTGGGCTATGGGAGAAAGCGGGGCAGTTGGATTAGTTTGGGGGTTGTTACAGGGCTATGGGGAGAGAGCGGGGCAGTGGGATCAGTTTGGGATTAATACAGGGCTATGGGGAGAGAGTGGGACAGTGGGATTAGTTTGTGGATTGATACAGGGCTATGGGGAGAGAGGTGGACAGTGGGATTAGTTTGGGGATTGATACAGGGCTATGGGGAGAGATTGGGACAGTGGGATTAGTTTGGGATTGATTCAGGGCAATGGGGAGAGATTGGGACAGTGGGATTAGTTTGTGGATTGATACAGGGCTATGGGGAGAGAGGTGGACAGTGGGATTAGTTTGGGATTGATACAGGGTTATGGGGAGAGATTGGGACAGGGGGATTAGTTTGGGATTGATACAGGGCTATGGGGAGAGAGTGGGACAGTGGGATTAGTTTGGGATTGATGCAGGGCTATGGCCTGAGAGTAGGACAGTGGGATTAGTTTGGGATTGATACAGGGTTATGTGAGATTGGGGCAGTGGGATTAGTTTGGGGAATGATACAGGGCTATGGGGAGAGAGTGGGGCAGTGGGATTAGTTTGGGGATTGATATAGGGCTATGGGGAGAGAGTGGGACAGTGGGATTAGTTTGGGGATTGATACAGGGCTATGGGGAGAGAGTGGGACAGTGGGATTAGTTTGGGATTGATACAGGGCTATGGGGAGAGAGGAGGACAGTGGGATTAAATTGTGGATTGAAAAAGAGCTATGGGGAGAGATTGGGACAGTGGGATTAGTTTGGGATTGATACAGGGCTATGGGGAGAGAGTGGGACAATGGGATTAAATTGTGCATTGAAACAGGGATATGGGAGAGTGGGGCAGTGGGATTAGTTTGGGATTGAAACAGGGCTATGGGGAGAGAGTGGGGCAGTGGGATTAGTTAGGGGATTGATACAGGGCTATGGGGAGCGATTGGGGCAGTGGGATTAGTTTGGGATTGATACAGGGCTATGGGGAGAGAGTGGGAGAGTGGGATTAGTTTGGGATTCATACTGGAATTAGGGGAGAGAGTGGGACAGTGGGATTATTTTGGGGATTGTTACAGGGCTATGGGGAGAGAATGGGACTGTGGGATTAGTTTGGGGATTGATATAGGGTTATGGTGGGAGAGTAGGATAGTGGGATTAGTTTGGGGATTGTTACAGGGCTATGGGGATAGAGTGGGACATTGGGATTAGTTTGGGATTGATACAGGGCTATGGGGAGAGAGTGGGACAGTGGGATTAGATTGGGGATTGATACAGGGCTATGGGGAGAGAGTGGGACAGTGGGATTACTTTGGGGATTGATACAGGGCTATGGGGCAGATTAGGACAGTGGGAAAAGTATGGGATGAGATACAGGGATATGGGGAGCGAGTGGGACAGTCGGATTAGTTTGGGGATTGATACAGGGCTGTGGGGAGATGGTGGGACAGTGAGATTAGTTTGGTATTGATACAGGCTTTGGGGAGAGAGTGGGGCAGTGGGATTAGTTTGGGATTGATACAGGGCTATGGGGAGAGAGCGGAGCAGTGGGATTAGTTTGGGATTGATACAGGGCTATGGGGAGAGAGTGGGACAGTGGGATTAGTTTGGTATTGATACAGGCTTTGGGGAGAGAGTGGGTCAGTGGGATTAGTTTGTGATTGATACAGGGCAATGGGGAGAGAGTGGGACAGTGGGATTAAATTGTGGATTAGTGCAGGGGTTTGGGGAGAGAGTGGGACAGTGGGATTAAATTGCGGATTGAAACAGGGATATGGGAGAGTGGGGCAGTGGTATCAGGTTGGGATTGATACAGGGCTATGGAGCGAGAGTGGGACAGTGTGATAAATTTGGGATTTATACAGGGTTATGGGAAGAGAACGGGGTATTAATTTGGGGATTGATACAGGGCTATGGGGAGAGAGTGGGACAGTGGGATTAGTTTGGGATTGATACAGGGATATGAGGAGAGAGTGGGACAGTGGGATTAGTTTGGGATTGATACAGGGCTATGGGGAGAGTGCGGGGTAGTGGGATTAGTTTGGGGATTGATACAGGGCTATGGGAGAGAGTGGGATAGTGGGATTAGTTTGTGAATGAAACAGGGCTATAAGAAGAGAGTGGGATAGTGGGATTAGTTTGTGAATGAAACAGGGCTATAAGGAGAGAGTGGGGCAGTGGGATTAGTTTGGGATTGATACAGGGCGATGGGGAGAGCGTGTGACAGTGAGGTTAGTTTGGGCATTGATACAGGGTTAAGGGGGGCGAGAGCGGGACAGTGGGATTTGTTTGGGATTGATACAGGGCTATGGGAGAGAGTGGAGAAGTGGGATTAGTTTGGGATTGATGCAGGTCTATGGGAGAGAGCGGGGCAGTAGGATTAGTTTGGGGGTTGATACAGGGCTATGGGGAGAGAGCGGGGCAGTGGGATTAGTTTGGGATTGATACAGGGCTATGGGGAGAGAGCGGGGCAGTGGGATTAGTTGGGGATTGATACAGGGCTATGGGGATAGAGTGGGGCAGTGGGATTAGTTTGGGATTGATACAGGGCTATGGGGAGAGAGCTGGGCAGTGGGATTAGTTTGGGATTGATACAGGGCTATGGGGAGAGAGCAGGGCAGTGGGATTAGTTTGGGATTCATACTGGGTTTAGGGGAGAGAGTGGGACAGTGGGATTAGTTTGGGATTGATACAGGGCTATGGGGAGAGAGCCGGGCAGTGGGATTAGTTTGGGGATTGATATAGGGCTATGGGGAGAGAGTGGGAGGTGGGATTAGTTTGGGGATTGATACAGGGTTATGGGGGAGAGCAGGATAGTGGGATTAGTTTGGGGATTGTTACAGGGCTATGGGGATAGAGTGGGACAGTGGGATTAGATTGGGGATTGATACAGGGCTATGGGGAGAAAGTGGGAGGTGGGATTATTTGGGGATTGATACAGGGCTATGGGGAGAGAGTAGGACAGTGGGATTAGTATTGGAATTGATACAGGGCTGTGGGGAGATAGTGGGACAGTGGGATTAGTTTGGGGATTGATACAGGGCCAAGGGGAGAGAGAGGGACAGTGGGATTAGTTTGGGGTTTGATACAGGGCTATGGGGAGAGATTGGGACAATGGGATTAGTTTGGGATTGATACAGGGCTATGGGGAGAGGGTGGGACAGTGGGATTAGTTTGGAATTGATACAGGGCAATGGGGAGAGATTGGGACAGTGGGATTAGTTTGTGGATTGATACAGGGCTATGGGGAGAGAGTGGGGGAGTGGGATTAGTTTGGGATTGATACAGGGCAATCGGAGAGATTGGGACAGGGGGATTAGTTTGGGATTGATACAGGGCTATGGGGAGAGAGTGGGACAGTGGGATTAGTTTGGGAGTGATGCAGGGCTATGGCCTGAGAGTAGGATAGTGGGATTAGTTTGGGACTGATACAGGGTTATGTGAGAGTGGGGCAGTGGGATTAGTTTGGGGAATGATACAGGGCTATGGGGAGAGAGTGGGGCAGTGGGATTAGTTTGGGGATTGATATAGGGCTATGGGGAGAGAGTGGGACAGTGGGATTAGTTTGGGTTTGATACAGGGCTATGGGGAGAGAGGAGGACAGTGGGATTAAATTGTGGATTGAAAAAGAGCTATGGGGAGAGATTGGGACAGTGGGATTAGTTCGGTATTGATACAGGGCTATGGGGACAGAGTGGGACAATGGGATTAAATTGTGCATTGAAACAGGGATATGGGAGAGTGGGGCAGTGGGATTAGTTTGGGATTGATACAGGGCTGTGTGGAGAGAGTGGGAAAGTGGAATTGGTTTGGGATTGATACAGGGCTATGGGGAGAGAGCGGGGCAGTGGGATTATTTGGGGATTGATACAGGACAATGGGTAGAGAGTGGGACAGTGGGATTAGTTAATGGATTGATACAGGGCTATGGGGAGTGTAGGACAGTGGGATTAGTTTGGGATTGATACAGGGCTATGGGAGAGAGTGGGACAGTGAGGTTAGTTTGGGCATTGATACAGGGTTAAGGGGGGCGAGAGCGGGACAGTGGAATTTGTTTGGGATTGATACAGGGCTATGGGAGAGAGTAGGGCAGTGGGATTATTTTGGGATTGATACAGGTCTATGGGAGAGAGCGGGGCAGTGGTATCAGGTTGGGATTGATACAGGCCTATGAGGTTAGAGTGGGACAGTGGGATTAGTTTGGGGATTGATACAGGGCTATGGGAGAGAGCGGGGCAGTAGGATTTGTTTGGGATTGATACAGGGCTCTGGGGAGAGAGCTGGGCAGTTGGATTAGTTTGGGGGTTGATACAGGGCAATGGGGAGAGAGCGGGGCAGTGGGATTAGTTTGGGATTGATACAGGGCTATGGGTAGAGAGCGGAGCAGTGGGATTAGTTTGAGGATTGATACAGGGCTATGGGGAGAGATCAGGGCAGTGGGATTAGTTTGGGATTCATACTGTGTTTAGGGGAGAGAGTGGGACAGTGGGATTAGTTTGGGGATTGATACAGGGCTATGGGGAGAGAGTGGGGCAGTGGGATTAGTTTGGGATTGATACAGGGCTATGGGGAGAGAGCAGGGCAGTGGGATTAGTTTGGGATTCACACTGGGTTTAGGGGAGAGAGTGGGACAGTGGGATTAGTTTGGGGATTGATACAGGGCTATGGGGAGAGAGTGGGGCAGTGGGATTAGTTTGGGGATTGATATAGGGCTATGGGGAGAGAGTGGGATTAGTTTGGGGATTGATACAGGGTTATGGGGGAGAGTAGGATGGTGGGATTAGTTTGGGGATTGTTACAGGTCTATGGGGATAGAGTGGGACAGTGGGATTAGATTGGGGATTGATAGAGGGCTATGGGGAGAGAGTAGGACAGTGGAATTAGTATTGGACTTGATACAGGGACATGGGGAGCGTGTGGGACAGTGGGATTAGTTTGGGGATTGAAACAGGGCTATGGGGAAAGAGCGGGGCAGTGGGATTTGTTTGCGATTGATACTGGGCCAAGGGGAGAGAGAGGGACAGTGGGATTAGTTTGGGGTTCGATACAGGGCTATGGGGAGAGATTGCGACAATGGGATTAGTTGGGATTGATACAGGGCTATGAGGAGATGGTGGGACAGTGGGATTAGTTTGGCATTGATACAGGGCAATGGGGAGAGAGTGGGACAGTGGGATTAGTTTGGGATTGATACAGGGCTATGGGGAGAGAGGTGGACAGTGGGATTAGTTTGGGATTAATACAGGGCTATGGGGAGAGATTGGGACAGGGGGATTAGTTTGGGATTGATACAGGGCTATGGGGAGAGAGTGGGACAGTGGTATTAGTTTGGGATTGATGCAGGGCTATGGCCTGAGAGTAGGACAGTGGGACTAGTTTGGGATTGATAAAGGGTTATGTGAGAGTGGGGCAGTGGGATTAGTTTGGGGAATGATACAGGGCTATGGGGAGAGAGTGGAGCAGTGGAATTAGTTTGGGGATTGATATAGGGCTATGGGGAGAGAGCGGGGCAGTGGGATTAGTTTGGGGATTGATATAGGGCTATGGGCAGAGAGTGGGACAGTGGGATTAGTTTGGGGATTCAGACAGGGCTATGGGGAGAGAAGAGGACAGTGGGATTAAATTGGGGATTGAAAAAGAGCTATGGGGAGAGATTGGACAGTGGGATTAGTTTGGTATTGATACAGGGCTATGGGGAGAGAGTGGGACAATGGGATTAAATTGTGCATTGAAACAGGGATATGGGAGAGTGGGGCAGTGGGATTAGTTTGGGATTGAAACAGGGCTATGGGGAGAGAGTGGGGCAGTGGGATTAGTTTGGGGATTGATACAGGGCTATGGGGAGAGATTGGGGCAGTGGGATTAGTTTGGGATTAATACAGGGATATGGGAAGAGAGTGGGGCAGTGGGATTAGTTGGGGATTCATACAGGGCTATGGGGAGTGAGTGGGCCAGTGGGATTAGGTTGGGATTGATACAGGGCTATGGGGAGAGAGTGGGGCAGTGGGATTAGTTTGGGATTGATACAGGGCAATGGGGAGAGAGTGGGTCAGTGGGATTAGTTTGGGGATTGATACAGGGCTAAGGGGAGAGAGTGGGGCAGTGGGATTAGTTTGGGGATTGATACAGGGTTATAAGGAGAGAGTGGGGCAGTGGGATTAGTTTGGGATTGTTACAGGGCTATGGGGAGAGAGTGGGGCAGTGGGATTAGTTTGGGATTGATACAGGGCTATGGGGAGAGAGTGGGGCAGTGGGATTAGTTTGGGGATTGATACAGGGCTATGGGGAGAGAGTGGGGCAGTGGGATTAGTTTGGGATTGATACAGGGCAATGGGGAGAGAGTGGGTCAGTGGGATTAGTTTGGGGATTGATACAGGGCTATGGGGAGAGAGTGGGGCAGTGGGATTAGTTTGGGGATTGATACAGGGTTATAAGGAGAGAGTGGTGCAGTGGGATTAGTTTGGGATTGATACAGGACTATGGGGAGAGAGTGGGGCTTTGGGATTAGTTTGGGATTGATACAGGGCTATGGGGAGAGAGTGGGACAGTGGGATTAGTTTGTGGATTGATACATGGCTATGGGGAGAGAGCAGGACAGTGGGATTAGTTTGGGGATTGATACAGGGCTATGGGGAGAGAGTGCGGCATTGGGATTAGTTTGTGATTTATACAGGGCTATGGCGAGAGAGTGGGGCAGTGGGATTAGTTTGGGATTGATACAGATCTATGCGGGGATTGCGACAGTGGGATGAGTTTGGGGACTGTTACAGGGCTATGGGGAGAGAGTGGGAGGTGGGATTAGTTTGGGGATTGATACAGGGCTATGGGGAAAGAGTGGGAGAGAGGGATTAGTTTGGGATTCATACTGGGTTTAGGGGAGGGAGTGGGACAGTGGGATTAGTTTGGGATTGATACAGGGCTATGGGAAGAGAGTGGGAGAGTGGGATTAGTTTGGGATTCATACTGGGTTTAGGGGAGAGAGTGGGACAGTGGGATTAGTTTGGGATTGATACAGGGCTATGGGGAGAGAGTGGGAGAGTGGGATTAGTTCGGTATTGTTACAGTGCTATGGGGAGTGAGTGGGACAGTGGGATTAGTTTGGGGAATGATACAGGGCTATGGGGAGAGAGCGGGGCAGTGGGATTAGTTTGGGGATTGATAAAGGGCTATGGGGAGAGAGCGGGACAGTGGGATTAGTTTGGAATTGATACAGGGCTATGGGGAGAGATTGGGACAGGGGGATTAGTTTGGGATTGATACAGGGCTATGGGGAGAGAGTGGGACAGTGGGATTAGTTTGGGATTGAAACAGGGCTATGGGGAGAGAGTGGGGCAGTGGGATTAGTTAGGGGATTGATACAGGGCTATGGGGAGAGATTGGGGCAGTAGGATTAGTTTGGCAATGATACAGGGCTATGGGGAGAGAGTGGAAGAGTGGGATTAGTTTGGGATTCATACTGGAATTAGGGGAGAGAATGGGACTGTGGGATTAGTTTGGGGATTGATATAGGGTTATGGTGGGAGAGTAGGATAGTGGGATTAGTTTGGAGATTGTTACAGGGCTATGGGGATAAAGTGGGACAGTGGGATTAGTTTGGGATTGATACAGGGCTATGGGGAGAGAGTGGGACAGTGGGATTAGATTGGGGATTGATACAGGGCTATGGGGAGAGAGTGGGACAGTGGGATTACTTTGGGGATTGATACAGGGCTATGGGGCAGATTAGGACAGTGGGATTAGTATGGGATGAGATGCAGGGATATGGGGAGCTAGTGGGACAGTGGGATTAGTTTGGGGATTGATACAGGGCTGTGGGGAGATGGTGGGACAGTGGGATTAGTTTGGTATTGATACAGGCTATGGGGAGAGAGTGGGACAGTGGGATTAGTTTCGTATTGATATAGGGCTATGGGGAGAGAGTGGAAGAGTGGGATTAGTTTGGGATTCATACTGGAATTAGGGGAGAGAATGGGACTGTGGGATTAGTTTGGGGATTGATATAGGGTTTTGGTGGGAGAGTAGGATAGTGGGATTAGTTTGGTGATTGTTACAGGGCTATGGGGATAGAGTGGGACAGTGGGATTAGTTTGGGGTTGATACAGGGCTATGGAGAGAGAGTGGGACAGTGGGATTAGATTGGGGATTGATACAGGGCTATGGGGAGAGAGTGGGACAGTGGGATTACTTTGGGGATTGATACAGGGCTATGGGGCAGATTAGGACAGTGGGATTAGTATGGGATGAGATGCAGGGATATGGGGAGCGAGTGGGACAGTGGGATTAGTTTGGGGATTGATACAGTGCTGTGGGGAGATGGTGGGACAGTGGGATTAGTTTGGTATTGATACAGGCTATGGGGAGAGAGTGGGACAGTGGGATTAGTTTCGTATTGATACAGGGCTATGGGGAGAGAGTGGGGCAGTGCGATTAGTTTGGGGATTGATACAGGGCTATGGGGAGAGAGTGGGGCAGTGGGATTAGTTTGGGGATTGATACAGGGTTATAAGGAGAGAGTGGGGCAGTGGGATTAGTTTGGGATTGTTACAGGGCTATGGGGAGAGAGTGGGGCAGTGGGATTAGTTTGGGATTGATACAGGGCTATGGGGAGAGAGTGGGGCAGTGGGATTAGTTTGGGGATTGATACAGGGCTATGGGGAGAGAGTGGGGCAGTGGGATTAGTTTGGGATTGATACAGGGCAATGGGGAGAGAGTGGGTCAGTGGGATTAGTTTGGGGATTGATACAGGGCTATGGGGAGAGAGTGGGGCAGTGGGATTAGTTTGGGGATTGATACAGGGTTATAAGGAGAGAGTGGTGCAGTGGGATTAGTTTGGGATTGATACAGGGCTATGGGGAGAGAGTGGGCCAATGGGATCAGTTTGGGATTGATACAGGGCTATGGGGAGAGAGTGGGGCAGTGGGATTAGTTTGGGATGGATAAAGGGTTATGGGAGAGAGTGGGGCAGTGGGATTAGTTTGGGATGGATAAAGGGCTATGGGAGAGAGTGGGCAGTGGTATCAGGTTGGGATTGATACAGGCCTATGAGGTTAGAGTGGGACAGTGGGATAAATTTGGGATTTATACAGGGTTATGGGAAGAGAACGGGGTAGTGGGATTAGTTTGGGGATTGATACAGGGCAATGGGAGAGAGCGGGGCAGTAGGATTGGTTTGGGATTGATACAGGGCTATGGGGAGAGAGTGGGGCAGTGGGATTAGTTTGGGATTGATACAGGGATATGGGAGAGTGAGGCAGTGGGATTAGTTTGGGATTGATACAGGGATATGGGAGAGTGGGGCAGTGGGATTTGTTTGGGATTGATACAGGGCTATGGGGAGAGAGTGGGGCAGTGGGATTATTTTGGGATGATACAGGGTTATGGGGAGAGAGTGGGACAGTGGGATTAAATTGTGGATTAGTGCAGGGGTTTGGGGAGAGAGTGGGACAGTGGGATTAAATTGTGGATTGAAACAGGGATATGGGAGAGTGGGGCAGTGGGATTAGTTTGGGATTGATACAGGGTTATGGGAAGAGAACGGGGCAGTGGTATTAATTTGGGGATTGATACAGGGCTATGGGGAGAGAGTGGGACAGTGGGATTAGTTTGGGATTGATACAGGGCAATGGGGAGAGTGCGGGGTAGTGGGATTAGTTTGGGGATTGATACAGGGCTATGGGAGAGAGCGGGGCAGTGGGATTAGTTTGGGATTGATACAGGGCTATGGAGAGAGAGTGGGGCAGTGGGATTAGACTGGGGATTGATACAGGGCTATGGGAGAGAGTGGGGGCAGTGGGATTAGTTTGGGGATTGATACAGGGCTATGGGGAGAGAGTGGGGCAGTGGGATTAGTTTGGGGATTGATACAGGGCTATGGGGAGAGAGTGGGGCAGTGGGATTAGTTTGGGGATTGATACAGGGATATGGGAGAGAGTGGGGCAGTGGGATTAGTTTGGGGATTGATACAGGGACATGGGGAGAGAGCGGGGCAGTGGGATTAGTTTGGGGATTGATACAGGGCTATGGGGAGGGAGTGGGGACAGTGGGATTAGTTTGGGATTGATACAGGGCTATGGGGAGAGAGCGGGGCAGTGGGATTAGTTTGGGGATTGACACAGGGCTATGGGGAGAGAGTGGGATAGTGGGATTAGTTTGTGAATGAAACAAGGCTATAAGGAGAGAGTGGGGCAGTGGGATTAGTTTGGGATTGATACAGTGCTATGGGGAGTGTAGGACAGTGGGATTAGTTTGGGATTGATAAAGGGTTATGTGAGATTGGGGCAGTGGGATTAGTTTGGGGAATGATACAGGGCTATGGGGAGAGAGTGGGGCAGTGGGATTAGTTTGGGATTGAAACAGGGCTATGGGGAGAGAGTGGGGCAGTGGGATTATTTAGGGGATTGATACAGGGCTATGGGGAGAGATTGGGGCAGTGGGATTAGTTTGGGATTGATACAGGGCTATGGGGAGAGAGTGGGAGAGTGGGATTAGTTTGGGATTCATACTGGAATTAGGGGTCAGAGTGGGAGAGTGGGATTATTTTGGGGATTGTTACTGGGCTATGGGGAGAGAATGGGACTGTGGGATTAGTTTGGGGACTGATATAGGGTTATGGTGGGAGAGTAGGATAGTGGGATTAGTTTGGGATTGATACAGGGCTATGGGGAGAGAGTGGGACAGTGGGATTACTTTGGGGATTGATACAGGGCTATGGGGCAGATTAGGACAGTGGGATTAGTATGGGATGAGATACAGGGATATGGGGAGCGAGTGGGACAGTGGGATTAGTTTGGGGATTGATACAGGGCTGTGGGGAGATGGTGGGACAGTGGGATTAGTTTGGTATTGATACAGGCTATGGGGAGAGAGTGGGACAGTGGGATTAGTTTCGTATTGATACAGGGCTATGGGGAGAGAGTGGGACAGTGGGATTAGTTTGGGGGTTGATACAGGGCTATGGGGAGAGAGTGGGACAGTGGGATCAGGTTGGGATTGATATAGGGCTATGGGGAGAGAAAGTGGCAGTGGGATCAGTTTGGGATTGATACAGGGCTATGGGGAGAGAGTGGGGCAGTGGGATTAGATTGGGATTGATACAGGGTTAAGGGGGTCGAGAGCGGGACAGTGGGATTAGTTTGGGAATGATACAGGGCTATAGGAGATAGTGGAGAAGTGAGATTAGTTTGGGATTGATGCAGGTCTATGGGAGAGAGTGGGGCAGTGGGATTAGTTTGGGATTGATACAGGGCTATGGGGAGAGAGTGGGACAGTGGGATTAGTTTGGGATTGATACAGGGATATGGGAGAGTGGGGCAGTGGGATTAGTTTGGGATTGATACAGGGATATGGGAGAGTGGGGCAGTGGGATTAGTTTGGGATTGATACAGGGCTATGGGGAGAGAGCGGGTCAGTGGGATTAGTTTGGGGATTGATACAGGGCTATGGGGAAAGAGTGGGGCAGTGGGATTAGTTTGGGGAATGAGACAGGGCTATGGGGAGAGAGTGGGGCAGTCGGATTAGTTTGGGATTTGATACAGGATTATGGGGAGAGAGGAGGACAGTGCGATTAAATTGTGGATTGAAACAGGGATATGGGAGAGTGGGGCTGTGGGATTAGTTTGGGATTGAAACAGGGCTATGGGGAGAGAGTGGGGCAGTGGGATTAGTTAGGGGATTGATACAGGGCTATGGGGAGAGAGTGGGAGAGTGGGATTAGTTTGGGATTCATACTGGAATTAGGGGAGAGAGTGGGACAGTGGGTTTATTTTGGGGATTGTTACAGGGCTATGGGGAGAGAATGGGACTGTGGGATTAGTTTGGGGATTGATATAGGGTTATGGTGGGAGAGTAGGATAGTGGGATTAGTTTGGGGATTGTTACAGGGCTATGGGGATAGAGTGGGACAGTGGGATTAGTTTGGGATTGATACAGGGCTATGGGGAGAGAGTGGGACAGTGGGATTAGATTCGGGATTGATACAGGTCTATGGGGAGAGAGTGGGACAGTGGGATTAGTTTGGGGATTGATACAGGGCTGTGGGGAGATGGTGGGACAGTGGGATTAGTTTGGTATTGATACAGGCTATGGGGAGAGAGTGGGACAGTGGGATTAGTTTCGTATTGATACAGGGCTATGGGGAGAGAGCGGGGCAGTGGGATTAGTTTGGGGGTTGATACAGGGCTATGGGGAGAGAGTGGGACAGTGGGATCAGTTTGGGATTGATACAGGGCTATGGGGAGAGAAAGTGGCAGTGGGATCAGTTTGGGATTGATACAGGGCTATGGGGAGAGAGTGGGGCAGTGGGATTAGTTTGGGATTGATACAGAGTTAAGGGGGTCGAGAGCGGGACAGTGGGATTAGTTTGGGATTGATACAGGGCTATGGGAGATAGTGGAGAAGTGGGATTAGTTTGGGATTGATGCAGGTCTATGGGAGAGAGTAAAGCAGTGGGATTAGTTTGAGATGGATAAAGGGCTATGGGAGAGAGGGGGCAGTGGTATCAGGTTGGGATTGATACAGGCCTATGGGGTTAGAGTGGGACAGTGGGATAAATTTGGGATTTATACAGGGTTATGGGAAGAGAACGGGGCAGTGGTATTAATTTGGGGATTGATACAGGGCTATGGGGAGAGAGTGGGACAGCGGGATTAGTTTGGGATTGATACAGGGCTATGGGGAGAGTGCGGGGTAGTGGGATTAGTTTGGGGATTGATACAGGGCTATGGGGAGAGAGTGGGGCAGTGGGATTAGTTTGGGGATTGATACAGGGATATGGGAGAGTGGGGCAGTGGGATTAGTTTGGGATTGATACAGGGATATGGGAGAGTTGGGCAGTGGGATTAGTTTGGGATTGATACAGGGCTATGGGGAGAGAGTGAGGCAGTGGGATTAGTTTGGGATGATACAGGGTTATGGGGAGAGAGTGGGACAGTGGGATTAAATTGTGGATTAGTGCAGGGGTTTGGGGAGAGAGTGGGACAGTGGGATTAAATTGTGGATTGAAACAGGGATATGGGAGAGTGGGGCAGTGGGATTAGTTTGGGATTGGTACAGGGCTATGGGGAGAGAGTGGGACAGTGGGATTGAATTGTGGATGAAAAAGGGCTATGGGGAGAGAGCAGGGGAGTGGGATTAGTTTGGGATTGATACAGGGCTATGGGGAGAGTGTAGGACAGTGGGATTAGTTTGGGATTGATACAGGGCTATGGGAGAGAGTGGGGAAGTGAAATTAGTTTGGGGATTGATACAGGGCTATGGTGAGAGAGTGCGACAGTGGGATTATTTTTTGGATTGATACAGGGTTATGGGGAGAGAGTGGGACAGTGGGATTATTTTTTGGATTGATAAAGGGTTATGGGGAGAGAGTGGGACAGTGGGATTATTTTTTGGATTGATACAGGGCTATGGGAGAGAGTGGGGCAGTGGGATTAGTTTGGGATTGATGCAGAGCTTTTGGGGGAGAATGGGGTAGTGGGATTAGTTTGGGGATTGATACAGGGCTAAGGGGAGAGAGTGGGACAGTGGGATTAGTATGATATTGATACAGTGCTATGGGGAGAGAGTGAGACAGTGGGATTAGTATGAGATTGATACAGGGCTATGGGAAGGCATTGGTATTCTGGGAGTCGTTTGGGGATTGATACAGGGTTCTTCGGAGAGAGCGGATCAGTGGGAATAATTGCTGATAGATAAAGGGCTATAGCTAGAGAGTGGGATAGAGGGATTAGTTAGGGGATAGATACAGGGCTATGGTAATATATTGGTATTCTGGGATTAGTTTGGGATTGATACAGGTCAATAGGGAGAGAGTGGAAAAGTGGGACAAGTAAGGGATTGGTACAGGGCTATGGGGAGAGAGTGGGGCAGCGGGAGTAGCTTGGGATTGATACAGGGCAATGGGGAGAGAGCGGGACAGTGGGATTAGTTTGGGATTGATACAGGGCGATGGGGAGAGAGTGGGACAGTGGGATTAGTTTGGGATTGACACTGGGCTATGGGGAGAGAGCGGGGCAGTGGGATTAGTTTGGGGATTGATACTGGTCCATGGGGAGAGAGTGGGGCTGTGGGATTAGTTTGGGATGGATACAGGGCTTTGGTAGAGAGTGGGACTGTGGGCTTAGTTTGGGATTGATACAGATCTATGGGATAGAGTGGGGCAGTGGGATTCGTTTGGGATTGATACAGGTCTATGGTAGAGAGTGGGAGAGTGGCCTTATTTTGGGATTGATACAGGGCTATGGGGAGAGAGTGGGACAGTGGGATTAGTTTGGGATTGATACAGGGCTATGGGGAGAGAGCGGGGCAGTGGGATTAGTTTAGGATTGATACAGGACTATGGGGAGAGAGCGGGGCAGTTGGATTAGTTTGGGGATAGATACAGGGCTATGGGGAGAGAGCGGGTCAGTGGGATTAGTTTGGGATTGATACAGGGCTCTGGGGAGAGAGTGGGGCAGTGGGATTAGTTAAGGATTGATATAGGGTTATAGGGGGAGAGTGGGACAATGGGATTAGTTTGGGATTGATACAGGGCTATGGGGAGAGATTGGGGCAGCGGGAGTAGTTTGGGATTGATACAGGACTATGGGAGGGAGTGGGACAGTGGGATTAGTTTGGGATTGATACAGGGATTTTGGGGGAGAACGGGGTAGTGGGATTAGTATGAGATTGATACAGGGCTATGGGAAGACATTGGTATTCTGGGATTAGTTTGGGGATTTATACAGGGCTCTACGGAGAGAGCGGATCAGTGGGAATAATTGCTGATAGATAAAGGGCTATGGGTAGAGAGTGGGAGAGAGGGATTATTTAAGGGATAGATACAGGGCTATGGGAATAGATTGGTATTCTGGGATTAGTTTGGGATTGATACAGGACTATGGGGAGAGATTGGGACAATGGGATTAGTTTGGGATTGATACAGGGCTATGGGGAGAGGGTGGGACAGTGGGATTAGTTTGGCATTGATACAGGGCAATGGGGTGAGATTGGGACAGTGGGATTAGTTTGTGGATTGATACAGGGCTATGGGGAGAGAGTGGGGCAGTGGGATTAGTTTGGGATTGATACAGGGCTATGGGGAGAGATTGGGACAGGGGGATTAGTTTGGGATTGATACAGGGCTATGGGGAGAGAGTGGGACAGTGGGATTAGTTTGGGATTGATGCAGGGCTATGGCCTGAGAGTAGGATAGTGGGATTAGTTTGGGATTGATACAGGGTTATGTGAGAGTGGGGCAGTGGGATTAGTTTGGGGAATGATACAGGGCTATGGGGAGAGAGTGGGGCAGTGGGATTAGTTTGGGGATTGATATAGGGCTATGGGGAGAGAGTGGGACAGTGGGATTAGTTTGGGTTTGATACAGGGCTATGAGGAGAGAGGAGGACAGTGGGATTAAATTGTGGATTGACAAAGAGCTATGGGGAGAGATTGGGACAGTGGGATTAGTTCGGTATTGATACAGGGCTATGGGGAGAGAGTGGGACAATGGGATTAAATTGTGCATTGAAACAGGGATATGGGAGAGTGGGGCAGTGGGATTATTTTGGGATTGATACAGGGCTGTGTGGAGAGAGTGGGAAAGTGGAATTGGTTTGGGATTGATACAGGGCTATGGGGAGAGAGCGGGGCAGTGGGATTATTTGGGGATTGATACAGGACAATGGGTAGAGAGTGGGACAGTGGGATTAGTTAATGGATTGATACAGGGCTATGGGAGAGAGTGGGATAGTGGGATTAGTTTGTGAATGAAACAGGGCTATAAGGAGAGAGTGGGGCAGTGGGATTAGTTTGGGATTGATACAGTGCTATGGGGAGTGTAGGACAGTGGGATTAGTTTGGGATTGATACAGGGCTATGGGAGAGAGTGGGACAGTGAGGTTAGTTTGGGCATTGATACAGGGTTAAGGGGGGCGAGAGCGGGACAGTGGGATTTGTTTGGGATTGATACAGGGCTATGGGAGAGAGTGGAGAAGTGGGATTAGTTTGGGATTGATGTAGGTCTATGGGAGAGAGTAGGGCAGTGGGATTAGTTTGGGATGGATAAAGGGCTACGGTAGAGAGTGGGTCAGTGGGATTAGTTTGGGATTGATACAGGCCTATGAGGTTAGAGTGGGACAGTGGGATTAGTTTGGGGATTGATACAGGGCTATGGGAGAGAGCGGGGCAGTAGGATTTGTTTGGGATTGATACAGGGCTATGGGGAGAGAGCTGGGCAGTTGGATTAGTTTGGGGGTTGATACAGGGCTATGGGGAGAGAGAGGGGCAGTGGGATTAGTTTGGGATTGATACAGGGCTATGGGTAGAGAGCGGAGCAGTGGGATTAGTTTGGGGATTGATACAGGGCTGTGGGGAGAGAGCAGGGCAGTGGGATTAGTTTGGGATTCATACTGGGTTTAGGGGAGAGAGTGGGACAGTGGGATTAGTTTGGGGATTGATACAGGGCTATGGGGAGAGAGTGGGGCAGTGGGATTAGTTTGGGATTGATACAGGGCTATGGGGAGAGAGCAGGGCAGTGGGATTAGTTTGGGATTCATACTGGGTTTAGGGGAGAGGGGGGGACAGTGGGATTAGTTTGGGGATTGATACAGGGCTATGGGGAGAGAGTGGGGCAGTGGGATTAGTTTGGGGATTGATATAGGGCTATGGGGAGAGAGTGGGATTAGTTTGGGGATTGATACAGGGTTATGGGGGAGAGTAGGATAGTGGGATTAGTTTGGGGATTGTTACAGGTCTATGGGGATAGAGTGGGACAGTGGAATTAGATTGGGGATTGATAGAGGGCTATGGGGAGAGAGTAGGACAGTGGGATTAGTATTGGACTTGATACAGGGACATGGGGAGCGTGTGGGACAGTGGGATTAGTTTGGGGATTGATACAGGGCTGTGGGGAGATAGTGGGATAGTGGGATTAGTTTGGGGAATGAAACAGGGCTATGGGGAAAGAGCGGGGCAGTGGGATTTGTTTGCGATTGATACTGGGCCAAGGGGAGAGAGAGGGACAGTGGGATTAGTTTGGGGTTCGATACAGGGCTATGGGGAGAGATTGGGACAATGGGATTAGTTTGGGATTGATACAGGGCTATGAGGAGATGGTGGGACAGTGGGATTAGTTTGGCATTGATACAGGGCAATGGGGAGAGAGTGGGACAGTGGGATTAGTTTGGGATTGATACAGGGCTATGGGGAGAGAGGTGGACAGTGGAATTAGTTTGGGATTAATACAGGGCTATGGGGAGAGATTGGGACAGGGGGATTAGTTTGGGATTGATACAGGGCTATGGGGAGAGAGTGGGACAGTGGTATTAGTTTGGGATTGATGCAGGGCTATGGCCTGAGAGTAGGACAGTGGGACTAGTTTGGGATTGATACAGGGTTATGTGAGAGTGGGGCAGTGGGATTAGTTTGGGGAATGATCCAGGGCTATGGGGAGAGAGTGGAGCAGTGGAATTAGTTTGGGGATTGATATAGGGCTATGGGGAGAGAGCGGGGCAGTGGGATTAGTTTGGGGATTGATATAGGGCTATGGGCAGAGAGTGGGACAGTGGGATTAGTTTGGGGATTCAGACAGGGCTATGGGGAGAGAAGAGGACAGTGGGATTAAATTGGGGATTGAAAAAGAGCTATGGGGAGAGATTGGGACAGTGGGATTAGTTTGGTATTGATACAGGGCTATGGGGAGAGTGGGACAATGGGATTAAATTGTGCATTGAAACAGGGATATGGGAGAGTGGGGCAGTGGGATTAGTTTGGGATTGAAACAGGGCTATGGGGAGAGAGTGGGGCAGTGGGATTAGTTTGGGGATTGATACAGGGCTATGGGGAGAGATTGGGGCAGTGGGATTAGTTTGGGATTCATACAGGGCTCTGGGGAGAGAGTGGGGCAGTGGGATTAGTTGGGGATTCATACAGGGCTATGGGGAGTGAGTGGGCCAGTGGGATTAGGTTGGGATTGATACAGGGCTATGGGGAGAGAGTGGGGCAGTGGGATTAGTTTGGGATTGATACAGGGCAATGGGGAGAGAGTGGGTCAGTGGGATTAGTTTGGGGATTGATACAGGGCTAAGGGGAGAGAGTGGGGCAGTGGGATTAGTTTGGGGATTGATACAGGGTTATAAGGAGAGAGTGGGGCAGTGGGATTAGTTTGGGATTGTTACAGGGCTATGGGGAGAGAGTGGGGCAGTGGGATTAGGTTGGGGATTGATACAGGGCTATGGGGAGAGAGTGGGGCAGTGGGATTAGTTTGGGATTGATACAGGGCTATGGGGAGAGAGTGGGGCAGTGGGATTAGTTTGGGATTGATACAGGGCTATGGGGAGAGAGTGGGGCAGTGGGATTAGGTTGGGGATTGATACAGGGCTATGGGGAGAGAGTGGGACAGTGGGATTAGTTTGGGATTGATACAGGGCAATGGGGAGAGAGTGGGTCAGTGGGATTAGTTTGGGGATTGATACAGGGCTATGGGGAGAGAGTGGGGCAGTGGGATTAGTTTGGGGATTGATACAGGGTTATAAGGAGAGTTTGGGGCAGTGGGATTAGTTTGGGATTGATACAGGGCTATGGGGAGAGAGTGGGGCAGTGGGATTAGTTTGGGATTGATACAGGGCTATGGGGAGAGAGTGGGACAGTGGGATAAGTTTGGGGATTGATACATGGCTATGGGTAGAGAGCAGGACAGTGGGATTAGTTTGGGGATTGATACAGGGCTATGGGGAGAGAGTGCGGCATTGGGATTAGTTTGTGATTTATACAGGGCTATCGCGAGAGAGTGGGGCAGTGGGATTAGTTTGGGTATGATTCAGGGCTATGGGGAGAGAGTGGGACAGTGGGATTAGTTTGGGATTGATACAGATCTATGCGGGGATTGTGACAGTGGGATGAGTTTGGGGACTGTTACAGGGCTATGGGGAGAGAGTGGGAGGTGGGATTAGTTTGGGGATTGATACAGATCTATGCGGGGATTGTGACAGTGGGATGAGTTTGGGGACTGTTACAGGGCTATGGGGAGAGAGTGGGAGGTGGGATTAGTTTGGGGATTGATACAGGGTTATGGGGGAGAGTAGTATAGTGGGATTAGTTTGGGGATTGATATAGGGCTATGGGGAGAGAGCGGGACAGTGGGATTAGTTTGGGGATTGATACAGGGCTATGGGGAGAGAGTGGGAGAGAGGGATTAGTTTGGGATTCATACTGGGTTTAGGGGAGGGAGTGGGACAGTGGGATTAGTTTGGGATTGATACAGGGCTATGGGAAGAGAGTGGGAGAGTGGGATTAGTTTGGGATTCATACTGGGTTTAGGGGAGAGAGTGGGACAGTGGGATTAGTTTGGGATTGATACAGGGCTATGGGGTGAGAGTGGGACAGTGGGATTGAATTGTGGATTGAAAAAGGGCAATGGGGAGAGAGTGGGATAGTGGGATTAGTATTGGAATTGATACAGGGCTATGGGGAGTGAGTGGGACAGTTGGATTAGTTTGGGATTTATACAGGGCTATGGGGAGAGTGTAGGACAGTGGGATTAGTTTGGGGATTGATAAAGGGCTATGGGGAGAGATTGGGACAATGGGATTATTTTGGGATTGATACAGGGCTATGGGGAGAGGGTGGGACACTGGGATTAGTTTGGCATTGATACAGGGCAATGGGGAGAAGGTGGGACAGTGGGATTAGTTTGTGGATTGATACAGGGCTATGGGGAGAGAGGTGGACAGTGGGATTAGTTTGGAATTGATACAGGGCTATGGGGAGAGATTGGGAGAGGGGGATTAGTTTGGGATTGATACAGGGCTATGGTGAGAGAGTGGGACAGTGGGATTAGTTTGGGATTGATGCAGGGCTATGGCCTGAGAGTAGGACAGTGGGATTAGTTTGGGATTGATACAGGGTTATGTGAGAGTGGGGCAGTGGGATTAGTTTGGGGAATGATACAGGGCTATGGGGAGAGAGTGGGGCAGTGGGATTAGTTTGGGGATTGATATAGGGCTATGGGGAGAGAGTGGGATTAGTTTGGGGATTGATACAGGGTTATGGGGGAGAGTAGGATAGTGGGATTAGTTTGGGGATTGTTACAGGTCTATGGGGATAGAGTGGGACAGTGGAATTAGATTGGGGATTGATAGAGGGCTATGGGGAGAGAGTAGGACAGTGGGATTAGTATTGGACTTGATACAGGGACATGGGGAGCGTGTGGGACAGTGGGATTAGTTTGGGGATTGATACAGGGCTGTGGGGAGATAGTGGGATAGTGGGATTAGTTTGGGGAATGAAACAGGGCTATGGGGAAAGAGCGGGGCAGTGGGATTTGTTTGCGATTGATACTGGGCCAAGGGGAGAGAGAGGGACAGTGGGATTAGTTTGGGGTTCGATACAGGGCTATGGGGAGAGATTGGGACAATGGGATTAGTTTGGGATTGATACAGGGCTATGAGGAGATGGTGGGACAGTGGGATTAGTTTGGCATTGATACAGGGCAATGGGGAGAGAGTGGGACAGTGGGATTAGTTTGGGATTGATACAGGGCTATGGGGAGAGAGGTGGACAGTGGAATTAGTTTGGGATTAATACAGGGCTATGGGGAGAGATTGGGACAGGGGGATTAGTTTGGGATTGATACAGGGCTATGGGGAGAGAGTGGGACAGTGGTATTAGTTTGGGATTGATGCAGGGCTATGGCCTGAGAGTAGGACAGTGGGACTAGTTTGGGATTGATACAGGGTTATGTGAGAGTGGGGCAGTGGGATTAGTTTGGGGAATGATCCAGGGCTATGGGGAGAGAGTGGAGCAGTGGAATTAGTTTGGGGATTGATATAGGGCTATGGGGAGAGAGCGGGGCAGTGGGATTAGTTTGGGGATTGATATAGGGCTATGGGCAGAGAGTGGGACAGTGGGATTAGTTTGGGGATTCAGACAGGGCTATGGGGAGAGAAGAGGACAGTGGGATTAAATTGGGGATTGAAAAAGAGCTATGGGGAGAGATTGGGACAGTGGGATTAGTTTGGTATTGATACAGGGCTATGGGGAGAGTGGGACAATGGGATTAAATTGTGCATTGAAACAGGGATATGGGAGAGTGGGGCAGTGGGATTAGTTTGGGATTGAAACAGGGCTATGGGGAGAGAGTGGGGCAGTGGGATTAGTTTGGGGATTGATACAGGGCTATGGGGAGAGATTGGGGCAGTGGGATTAGTTTGGGATTCATACAGGGCTCTGGGGAGAGAGTGGGGCAGTGGGATTAGTTGGGGATTCATACAGGGCTATGGGGAGTGAGTGGGCCAGTGGGATTAGGTTGGGATTGATACAGGGCTATGGGGAGAGAGTGGGGCAGTGGGATTAGTTTGGGATTGATACAGGGCAATGGGGAGAGAGTGGGTCAGTGGGATTAGTTTGGGGATTGATACAGGGCTAAGGGGAGAGAGTGGGGCAGTGGGATTAGTTTGGGGATTGATACAGGGTTATAAGGAGAGAGTGGGGCAGTGGGATTAGTTTGGGATTGTTACAGGGCTATGGGGAGAGAGTGGGGCAGTGGGATTAGGTTGGGGATTGATACAGGGCTATGGGGAGAGAGTGGGGCAGTGGGATTAGTTTGGGATTGATACAGGGCTATGGGGAGAGAGTGGGGCAGTGGGATTAGTTTGGGATTGATACAGGGCTATGGGGAGAGAGTGGGGCAGTGGGATTAGGTTGGGGATTGATACAGGGCTATGGGGAGAGAGTGGGACAGTGGGATTAGTTTGGGATTGATACAGGGCAATGGGGAGAGAGTGGGTCAGTGGGATTAGTTTGGGGATTGATACAGGGCTATGGGGAGAGAGTGGGGCAGTGGGATTAGTTTGGGGATTGATACAGGGTTATAAGGAGAGTTTGGGGCAGTGGGATTAGTTTGGGATTGATACAGGGCTATGGGGAGAGAGTGGGGCAGTGGGATTAGTTTGGGATTGATACAGGGCTATGGGGAGAGAGTGGGACAGTGGGATAAGTTTGGGGATTGATACATGGCTATGGGTAGAGAGCAGGACAGTGGGATTAGTTTGGGGATTGATACAGGGCTATGGGGAGAGAGTGCGGCATTGGGATTAGTTTGTGATTTATACAGGGCTATCGCGAGAGAGTGGGGCAGTGGGATTAGTTTGGGTATGATTCAGGGCTATGGGGAGAGAGTGGGACAGTGGGATTAGTTTGGGATTGATACAGATCTATGCGGGGATTGTGACAGTGGGATGAGTTTGGGGACTGTTACAGGGCTATGGGGAGAGAGTGGGAGGTGGGATTAGTTTGGGGATTGATACAGATCTATGCGGGGATTGTGACAGTGGGATGAGTTTGGGGACTGTTACAGGGCTATGGGGAGAGAGTGGGAGGTGGGATTAGTTTGGGGATTGATACAGGGTTATGGGGGAGAGTAGTATAGTGGGATTAGTTTGGGGATTGATATAGGGCTATGGGGAGAGAGCGGGACAGTGGGATTAGTTTGGGGATTGATACAGGGCTATGGGGAGAGAGTGGGAGAGAGGGATTAGTTTGGGATTCATACTGGGTTTAGGGGAGGGAGTGGGACAGTGGGATTAGTTTGGGATTGATACAGGGCTATGGGAAGAGAGTGGGAGAGTGGGATTAGTTTGGGATTCATACTGGGTTTAGGGGAGAGAGTGGGACAGTGGGATTAGTTTGGGATTGATACAGGGCTATGGGGTGAGAGTGGGACAGTGGGATTGAATTGTGGATTGAAAAAGGGCAATGGGGAGAGAGTGGGATAGTGGGATTAGTATTGGAATTGATACAGGGCTATGGGGAGTGAGTGGGACAGTTGGATTAGTTTGGGATTTATACAGGGCTATGGGGAGAGTGTAGGACAGTGGGATTAGTTTGGGGATTGATAAAGGGCTATGGGGAGAGATTGGGACAATGGGATTATTTTGGGATTGATACAGGGCTATGGGGAGAGGGTGGGACACTGGGATTAGTTTGGCATTGATACAGGGCAATGGGGAGAAGGTGGGACAGTGGGATTAGTTTGTGGATTGATACAGGGCTATGGGGAGAGAGGTGGACAGTGGGATTAGTTTGGAATTGATACAGGGCTATGGGGAGAGATTGGGAGAGGGGGATTAGTTTGGGATTGATACAGGGCTATGGTGAGAGAGTGGGACAGTGGGATTAGTTTGGGATTGATGCAGGGCTATGGCCTGAGAGTAGGACAGTGGGATTAGTTTGGGATTGATACAGGGTTATGTGAGAGTGGGGCAGTGGGATTAGTTTGGGGAATGATACAGGGCTATGGGGAGAGAGTGGGGCAGTGGGATTAGTTTGGGGATTGATATAGGGCTATGGGGAGAGAGTGGGACAGTGGGATTAGTTTGGGATTGAAACAGGGCTATGGGGAGAGAGTGGGGCAGTGGGATTAGTTAGGGGATTGATACAGGGCTATGGGGAGAGATTGGGGCAGTGGGATTAGTTTGGCATTGATACAGGGCTATGGGGAGAGAGTGGAAGAGTGGGATTAGTTTGGGATTCATACTGGAATTAGGGGAGAGAATGGGACTGTGGGATTAGTTTGGGGATTGATATAGGGTTATGGTGGGAGAGTAGGATAGTGGGATTAGTTTGGGGATTGTTACAGGGCTATGGGGATAAAGTGGGACAGTGGGATTAGTTTGGGATTGATACAGGGCTATGGGGAGAGAGTGGGACAGTGGGATTAGATTGGGGATTGATACAGGGCTATGGGGAGAGAGTGGGACAGTGGGATTACTTTGGGGATTGATACAGGGCTATGGGGCAGATTAGGACAGTGGGATTAGTATGGGATGAGATGCAGGGATATGGGGAGCGAGTGGGACAGTGGGATTAGTTTGGGGATTGATACAGGGCTGTGGGGAGATGGTGGGACAGTGGGATTAGTTTGGTATTGATACAGGCTATGGGGAGAGAGTGGGACAGTGGGATTAGTTTCGTATTGATACAGGGCTATGGGGAGAGAGTGGAAGAGTGGGATTAGTTTGGGGATTGATACAGGGCTATGGGGAGAGAGTGGGGCAGTGGGATTAGTTTGGGGATTGATACAGGGCTATGGGGAGAGAGTGAGGCAATGGGATCAGTTTGGGATTGATACAGGGCTATGGGGAGAGAGTGGGGCAGTGGGATTAGTTTGGGATGGATAAAGGGCTATGGGAGAGAGTGGGGCAGTGGGATTAGTTTGGGATGGATAAAGGGCTATGGGAGAGAGTGGGCAGTGGTATCAGGTTGGGATTGATACAGGCCTATGAGGTTAGAGTGGGACAGTGGGATAAATTTGGGATTTATACAGGGTTATGGGAAGAGAACGGGGTAGTGGGATTAGTTTGGGGATTGATACAGGGCAATGGGAGAGAGCGGGGCAGTAGGATTTGTTTGGGATTGATACAGGGCTATGGAGAGAGAGTGGGGCAGTGGGATTAGTTTGGGATTGATACAGGGATATGGGAGAGTGGGGCAGTGGGATTAGTTTGGGATTGATACAGGGACATGGGGAGAGAGTTGGGCAGTGGGATTATTTTGGGATGATACAGGGTTATGGGGAGAGAGTGGGACAGTGGGATTAAATTGTGGATTAGTGCAGGGGTTTGGGGAGAGAGTGGGACAGTGGGATTAAATTGTGGATTGAAACAGGGATATGGGAGAGTGGGGCAGTGGGATTAGTTTGGGATTGATACAGGGTTATGGGAAGAGAACGGGGCACTGGTATTAATTTGGGGATTGATACAGGGCTATGGGGAGAGAGTGCGGCAGTAGGATTAGTTTGGGATTGATACAGGGATATGGGGAGAGAGTGGGACAGTGGGATTAGTTTGGGATTGATACAGGGATATGGGGAGAGAGTGGGACAGTGGGATTAGTTTGGGATTGATACAGGGCAATGGGGAGAGTGCGGGGCAGTGGGATTAGTTTGGGGATTGATACAGGGCTATGGGGAAAGAGTGGGGCAGTGGGATTAGTTTGGGGAATGATACAGGGCTATGGGGAGAGAGTGGGGCAGTCGGATTAGTTTGGGATTTGATACAGGGCTATGGGGAGAGAGGAGGACAGTGCGATTAAATTGTGGATTGAAAAAGAGCTATGGGGAGAGATTGGGACAGTGGGATTAGTTTGGTATTGATACAGGGCTATGGGGAGAGAGTGGGACAATGGGATTAAATTGTGCATTGAAACAGGGATATGGGAGAGTGGGGCAGTGGGATTAGTTTGGGATTGAAACAGGGCTATGGGGAGAGAGTGGGGCAGTGGGATTAATTTGGGGATTGATACAGGGCTATGGGGAGAGAGTGCGGCAGTAGGATTAGTTTGGGATTGATACAGGGATATGGGGAGAGAGTGGGACAGTGGGATTAGTTTGGGATTGATACAGGGCAATGGGGAGAGTGCGGGGCAGTGGGATTAGTTTGGGGATTGATACAGGGCTATGGGAGAGAGCGGGGCAGTGGGATTAGTTTGGGATTGATACAGGGCTATGGAGAGAGAGTGGGGCAGTGGGATTAGACTGGGGATTGATACAGGGCTATGGGAGAGAGTGGGGGCAGTGGGATTAGTTTGGGGATTGATACAGGGCTATGGGGAGAGAGTGGGGCAGTGGGATTAGTTTGGGGATTGATACAGGGCTATGGGGAGACAGTGGGACAGTGGGATTAGTTTGGGATTGATGCAGGGCTATGGCCTGAGAGTACGACAGTGGGATTAGTTTGGGGATTGATAAAGGGTTATGTGAGATTGGGGCAGTGGGATTAGTTTGGGGAATGATACAGGGCTATGGGGAGAGAGTGGGGCAGTGGGATTAGTTTGGGATTGAAACAGGGCTATGGGGAGAGAGTGGGGCAGTGGGATTAGTTAGGGGATTGATACAGGGCTATGGGGAGAGATTGGGGCAGTGGGATTAGTTTGGGATTGATACAGGGCTATGGGGAGAGAGTGGGAGAGTGGGATTAGTTTGGGATTCATACTGGAATTAGGGGTGAGAGTGGGAGAGTGGGATTATTTTGGGGATTGTTACTGGGATATGGGGAGAGAATGGGACTGTGGGATTAGTTTGGGGACTGATATAGGGTTATGGTGGGAGAGTGGGGCAGTGGGATTAGTTTGGGATTGATACAGGGCTATGGGGAGAGAGTGGGACAGTGGGATTAGATTGGGGATTGATACAGGGCTATGGGGAGAGAGTGGGACAGTGGGATTACTTTGGGGATTGATACAGGGCCATGGGGCAGATTAGGACAGTGGGATTAGTATGGGATGAGATACAGGGATATGGGGAGCGAGTGGGACAGTGGGATTAGTTTGGGGATTGATACAGGGCTGTGGGGAGATGGTGGGACAGTGGGATTAGTTTGGTATTGATACAGGCTATGGGGAGAGAGTGGGACAGTGGGATTAGTTTCGTATTGATACAGGGCTATGGGGAGAGAGTGGGGCAGTGGGATTAGTTTGGGGGTTGATACAGGGCTATGGGGAGAGAGTGGGACAGTGGGATCAGTTTGGGATTGATATAGGGCTATGGGGAGAGAAAGTGGCAGTGGGATCAGTTTGGGATTGATACAGGGCTATGGGGAAAGAGTGGGGCAGTGGGATTAGTTTGGGATTGATACAGGGTTAAGGGGGTCGAGAGCGGGACAGTGGGATTAGTTTGGGATTGATACAGGGCTATGGGAGATAGTGGAGAAGTGAGATTAGTTTGGGATTGATGCAAGTCTATGGGAGAGAGTGGGCAGTGGTATCAGGTTGGGATTGATACAGGCCTATGAGGTTAGAGTGGGACAGCGGGATTAGTTTGCGATTGATACAGGGCTATGGGGAGAGAGTGGGACAGTGGGATTAGTTTGGGATTGATACAGGGATATGGGAGAGTGGGGCAGTGGGATTAGTTTGGGATTGATACAGGGATATGGGAGTGTGGGGCAGTGGGATTAGTTTGGGATTGATACAGGGATATGGGAGAGTGGGGCAGTGGGATTAGTTTGGGATTGATACAGGGCTATGGGGAGAGAGCGGGTCAGTGGGATTAGTTTGGGGATTGATACAGGGCTATGGGGAGAGATTGGGGCAGTGGGATTAGTTTGGGATTGATACAGGGCTTTGGGGAGAGAGTGGGAGAGTGGGATTAGTTTGGGATTCATACTGGGTTTAGGGGAGAGAGTGGGACAGTGGGATTAGTGTGGGGAATGATACAGGGCTATGGGGAGAGAGTGGGGCAGTCGGATTAGTTTGGGATTTGATACAGGGTTATGGGGAGAGAGGAGGACAGTGCGATTAAATTGTGGATTGAAAAAGAGCTATGGGGAGAGATTGGGACAGTGGGATTAGTTCGGTATTGATACAGGGCTATGGGGAGAGAGTGGGACAATGGGATTAAATTGTGCATTGAAACAGGGATATGGGAGAGTGGGGCAGTGGGATTAGTTTGGGATTGAAACAGGGCTATGGGGAGAGAATGGGGCAGTGGGATTAGTTAGGGGATTGATACAGGGCTGTGGGGAGAGATTGGGGCAGTGGGATTAGTTTGGGATTGATACAGGGCTATGGGGAGAGAGTGGGAGAGTGGGATTAGTTTGGGATTCATACTGGAATTAGGGGAGAGAGTGGGACAGTGGGTTTATTTTGGGGATTGTTACAGGGCTATGGGGAGAGAATGGGACTGTGGGATTAGTTTGGGGATTGATATAGGGTTATGGTGGGAGAGTAGGATAGTGGGATTAGTTTGGGGATTGTTACAGGGCTATGGGGATAGAGTGGGACAGTGGGATTAGATTCGGGATTGATACAGGTCTATGGGGAGAGAGTGGGACAGTGGGATTAGTTTGGGATTGATACAGAGCTATGGGGAGAGAGTGGGACAGTGGGATTATATTCGGGATTGATACAGGTCTATGGTGAGAGAGTGGGACAGTGGGATTAGTTTGGGGATTGATACAGGGCTGTGGGGAGATGGTGGGACAGTGGGATTAGTTTGGTATTGATACAGGCTATGGGGAGAGAGTGGGACAGTGGGATTTGTTTCGTATTGATACAGATCTATGGGGAGAGAGCGGGGCAGTGGGATTAGTTTGGGGGTTGATACAGGGCTATGGGGAGAGAGTGGGACAGTGGGATCAGTTTGGGATTGATACAGGGCTATGGGGAGAGAAAGTGGCAGTGGGATCAGTTTGGGATTGATACAGGGCTATGGGGAGAGAGTGGGGCAGTGGGATTAGTTTGGGATTGATACAGGGTTAAGGGGGTCGAGAGCGGGACAGTGGGATTAGTTTGGGATTGATACAGGGCTATGGGAGATAGTGGAGAAGTGGGATTAGTTTGGGATTGATGCAGGTCTATGGGAGAGAGTAAAGCAGTGGGATTAGTTTGAGATGGATAAAGGGCTATGGGAGAGAGGGGGCAGTGGTATCAGGTTGGGATTGATACAGGCCTATGAGGTTAGAGTGGGACATTGGGATAAATTTGGGATTTATACAGGGTTATGGGAAGAGAACGGGGCAGTGGTATTAATTTGGGGATTGATACAGGGCTATGGGGAGAGAGTGGGACAGCGGGATTAGTTTGGGATTGATACAGGGCTATGGGGAGAGTGCGGGGTAGTGGGATTAGTTTGGGGATTGATACAGGGCTATGGGGAGAGAGCGGCGCAGTGGGATTAGTTTGGGGATTGATACAGGGCTATGGGGAGAGAGTGGGGCAGTGGGATTAGTTTGGGGATTGATACAGGGATATGGGAGAGTGGGGCAGTGGGATTAGTTTGGGATTGATACAGGGATATGGGAGAGTTGGGCAGCGGGATTAGTTTGGGATTGATACAGGGCTATGGGGAGAGAGTGGGGCAGTGGGATTAGTTTGGGATGATACAGGGTTATGGGGAGAGAGTGGGACAGTGGGATTAAATCGTGGATTAGTGCAGGGGTTTGGGGAGAGAGTGGGACAGTGGGATTAAATTGTGGATTGAAACAGGGATATGGGAGAGTGGGGCAGTGGGATTAGTTTGGGATTGGTACAGGGCTATGGGGAGAGAGTGGGACAGTGGGATTGAATTGTGGATGAAAAAGGGCTATGGGGAGAGAGCAGGGGAGTGGGATTAGTTTGGGATTGATACAGGGCTATGGGGAGAGTGTAGGACAGTGGGATTAGTTTGGGATTGATACAGGGCTATGGGGAGAGAGTGGGGCAGTGGGATTAGTTTGGGATTGATACAGGGCTATGGGGAGAGAGCGGGTCAGTGGGATTAGTTTGGGGATTGATACAGGGCTATGGGGAAAGAGTGGGGCAGTGGGATTAGTTTGGGGAATGATACAGGGCTATGGGGAGAGAGTGGGGCAGTCGGATTAGTTTGGGATTTGATACAGGGCTATGGGGAGAGAGGAGGACAGTGCGATTAAATTGTGGATTGAAAAAGAGCTATGGGGAGAGATTGGGACAGTGGGATTAGTTTGGTATTGATACAGGGCTATGGGGAGAGAGTGGGACAATGGGATTAAATTGTGCATTGAAACAGGGATATGGGAGAGTGGGGCAGTGGGATTAGTTTGGGATTGAAACAGGGCTATGGGGAGAGAGTGGGGCAGTGGGATTAGTTTGGGATTGATACAGGGATATGGGAGAGTTGGGCAGTGGGATTAGTTTGGGATTGATACAGGGTTATGGGGAGAGAGTGGGACAGTGGGATTAAATTGTGGATTAGTGCAGGGGTTTGGGGAGAGAGTGGGACAGTGGGATTAAATTGTGGATTGAAACAGGGATATGGGAGAGTGGGGCAGTGGGATTAGTTTGGGATTGGTACAGGGCTATGGGGAGAGAGTGGGACAGTGGGATTGAATTGTGGATGAAAAAGGGCTATGGGGAGAGAGCAGGGGAGTGGGATTAGTTTGGGATTGATACAGGGCTATGGGGAGAGTGTAGGACAGTGGGATTAGTTTGGGATTGATACAGGGCTATGGGGAGAGAGTGGGGCAGTGGGATTAGTTTGGGATGATACAGGGTTATGGGGAGAGAGTGGGACAGTGGGATTAAATTGTGGATTAATGCAGGGGTTTGGGGAGAGAGTGGGACAGTGGGATTAAATTGTGGATTGAAACAGGGATATGGGAGAGTGGGGCAGTGGGATTAGTTTGGGATTGGTACAGGGCTATGGGGAGAGAGTGGGACAGTGGGATTGAATTGTGGATGAAAAAGGGATATGGGGAGAGAGCAGGGGAGTGGGATTAGTTTGGGATTGATACAGGGCTATGGGGAGAGTGTAGGACAGTGGGATTAGTTTGGGATTGATACAGGGCTATGGGAGAGAGTGGGGAAGTGAAATTAGTTTGGGGATTGATACAGGGCTATGGTGAGAGAGTGCGACAGTGGGATTATTTTTTGGATTGATACAGGGTTATGGGGAGAGAGTGGGACATCGGGATTATTTTTTGTATTGATACAGGGCTATGGGGAGAGAGTGGGACAGTGGGATTATTTTTTGGATTGACACAGGGCTATGGGGAGAGAGTGGGACAGTGGGATTATTTTTTGGATTGATAAAGGGTTATGGGGAGAGAGTGGGACAGTGGGATTATTTTTTGGATTGATACAGGGCTATGGGAGAGAGTGGGGCAGTGGGATTAGTTTGGGATTGATGCAGAGCTTTTGGGGGAGAATGGGGTAGTGGGATTAGTTTGGGGATTGATACAGGGCTAAGGGGAGAGAGTGGGACAGTGGGATTAGTATGATATTGATACAGTGCTATGGGGAGAGAGTGAGACAGTGGGATTAGTATGAGATTGATACAGGGCTATGGGAAGGCATTGGTATTCTGGGAGTCGTTTGGGGATTGATACAGGGTTCTTCGGAGAGAGCGGATCAGTGGGAATAATTGCTGATAGATAAAGGGCTATAGCTAGAGAGTGGGATAGAGGGATTAGTTAGGGGATAGATACAGGGCTATGGTAATATATTGGTATTCTGGGATTAGTTTGGGATTGATACAGGTCAATAGGGAGAGAGTGGAAAAGTGGGACAAGTAAGGGATTGGTACAGGGCTATGGGGAGAGAGTGGGGCAGCGGGAGTAGCTTGGGATTGATACAGGGCAATGGGGAGAGAGCGGGACAGTGGGATTAGTTTGGGATTGATACAGGGCGATGGGGAGAGAGTGGGACAGTGGGATTAGTTTGGGATTGACACTGGGCTATGGGGAGAGAGCGGGGCAGTGGGATTAGTTTGGGGATTGATACTGGTCCATGGGGAGAGAGTGGGGCTGTGGGATTAGTTTGGGATGGATACAGGGCTTTGGTAGAGAGTGGGACTGTGGGCTTAGTTTGGGATTGATACAGATCTATGGGATAGAGTGGGGCAGTGGGATTCGTTTGGGATTGATACAGGTCTATGGTAGAGAGTGGGAGAGTGGCCTTATTTTGGGATTGATACAGGGCTATGGGGAGAGAGTGGGACAGTGGGATTAGTTTGGGATTGATACAGGGCTATGGGGAGAGAGCGGGGCAGTGGGATTAGTTTAGGATTGATACAGGACTATGGGGAGAGAGCGGGGCAGTTGGATTAGTTTGGGGATAGATACAGGGCTATGGGGAGAGAGCGGGTCAGTGGGATTAGTTTGGGATTGATACAGGGCTCTGGGGAGAGAGTGGGGCAGTGGGATTAGTTAAGGATTGATATAGGGTTATAGGGGGAGAGTGGGACAATGGGATTAGTTTGGGATTGATACAGGGCTATGGGGAGAGATTGGGGCAGCGGGAGTAGTTTGGGATTGATACAGGACTATGGGAGGGAGTGGGACAGTGGGATTAGTTTGGGATTGATACAGGGATTTTGGGGGAGAACGGGGTAGTGGGATTAGTATGAGATTGATACAGGGCTATGGGAAGACATTGGTATTCTGGGATTAGTTTGGGGATTTATACAGGGCTCTACGGAGAGAGCGGATCAGTGGGAATAATTGCTGATAGATAAAGGGCTATGGGTAGAGAGTGGGAGAGAGGGATTATTTAAGGGATAGATACAGGGCTATGGGAATAGATTGGTATTCTGGGATTAGTTTGGGATTGATACAGGACTATGGGGAGAGAGTAGGACAGTGGGATTAGTTTGGGATTGATACAGGTCTATGGAGAGAGAGTGGGAGAGTGGGACAAGTTTGGGATTGATACAGGGCTATGGGGACAGGGTGGGGTAGTGGGATTAGTTTGGGGATGGAAACAGGGCATTGGGGAGAGAGTAGGACACTGGGATTAGTTTGGGATTGCTACAGGGCTTTTGGGGGAGAATGGGGTAGTGGGATTAGTTTGGGGATTGATACAGGGCTATTGGGAGAGAGTAGGACAGTGGGATTAGTTTGGGATTGATACAGGGCTATGGGGAGAGAGCGGGGCAGTGGGATTAGTTTGAGATTGATACAGGGCTTTGGGGAGAGAGTGGGACAGTGGGATTAGTTTGAGATTGATACAGGGCTATGGGAAGACATTGGTTTTCTGGGATTCCTTGGGGATTGATACAGGGCTCTTCGGAGAGAGCGGATCAGTGGGAATAAGTGCTGATAGATAAAGGGCTATGGGGAGAGAGTGGGAGAGAGGGATTAGATAGGGGGAAGATGCAGGGCTACTGGAATAGATTGGTATTCTGGGGTTAGTTTGTGATTGATACAGGTCCATGGGGAGAGAGTGGAACAGTGGGATAAGTTTGGGATTGATACAGGGCTATGGGGAGAGATCGGTGCAGTGGGATTAGTTTGGGATTGATACAGGGCTATGGGGAGAGAGCGGGACAGTGGGATTAGTTTGGGATTGATACAGGGCTATGGGGAGAGAGTCGGGCAGTGGGATTAGTTTGGGATTGATACAGGGCTATGGGGAGAGAGCGGGACAGTGGGATTAGTTTGGGATTGATACAGGGCTATAGGGAGAGAGTGGGGCAGTGGGATTAGTTTGGGATTGATACAGGGCTATGGGGAGAGAGTGGGGCAGTGGGATTTGTTTGGGATTGATACAGGGTTCTGGGGAGAGAGTGGGAGAGTGGGATTAGTTTGGGATTAATACAGGGCTATGGGGAGAGAGTGGGTCAGTGGGAATAGTTTTGGATGGATACAGGGCTATGGGGAGAGAGCGGGGCAGTGGGATTAGTTTGGGATTCATACAGGGCTAAGGGGAGAGAGCGGGGCAGTGGTATTATTTTGCGGATTGATACAGGGCTATGGGGAGAGAGCGGAGCAGTGGGATTAGTTTGGGGATTGATAAAGGGATATGGGGACAGTGTGGGTTATTGGGATTATTTCTGGGATTGAATCAGGGCTATGGGGAGAGAGTGGGGCAGTGGGATTAGTTTGGGGATTGATACAGGGCTATGGGGAGAGAGTGGTGCAGTGGGATTATTTTGGATTGATTCAGGGCTATGGGGAGAGAGTTTGATAATGGGATTAGTTTGGGATTGATACAGGGTTATGGGGAGAGAGTGGGACAGTGGGATTAGTTCGGGATTGATACAGGGTTATGGGGGGAGAGTGGGACAGTGGGATTAGTTTGGGATTGATACAGGTTTATGGGGGAGAGTGGGAC
This sequence comes from Cetorhinus maximus, assembly GCF_964194155.1. Classification (NCBI taxonomy): domain Eukaryota; kingdom Metazoa; phylum Chordata; class Chondrichthyes; order Lamniformes; family Cetorhinidae; genus Cetorhinus; species Cetorhinus maximus. The sequence goes on from NW_027597343.1 coordinate 53,476, forward strand.
AGTGGGATTAGTTCGGGATTGATACAGGGTTATGGGCGGAGAGTGGGACAGTGGGATTAGTTCGGGATTGATACAGGGTTATGGGGGGAGAGTGGGACAGAGGGATTAGGTCGGGATTGTTACAGGGCTGCGTGGAGAGAGCGGGGCAGTGGGATTAGTTTGGTGATTGATACAGGGCTATGGGGAGAGACTGGGACATTGGGATTAGTTTGGCATTGATACAGGGCTCTTCGGAGAGAGCGGATCAGTGGGAATAAGTGCTGATAGATAAAGGGCTATGGGGAGAGAGTGGGACAGAGGGATTAGATAGGGGGAAGATGCAGGGCTACTGGAATAGATTGGTATTCTGGGGTTAGTTTGTGATTGATACAGGTCCATGGGGAGAGAGTGGAACAGTGGGATAAGTTTGGGATTGATACAGGGCTATGGGGAGAGATCGGTGCAGTGGGATGAGTTTGGGATTGATACAGGGCTATGGGGAGAGAGCGGGACAGTGGGATTAGTTTGGGATTGATACAGGGCTATGGGGAGAGAGTCGGGCAGTGGGATTAGTTTGGGATTGATACAGGGCTATGGGGAGAGAGTGGGGCAGTGGGATTAGTTTGGGATTGATACAGGGCTATGGGGAGAGAGCGGGGCAGTGAGATTAGTTTGGGATTGATACAGGGCTATGGGGAGAGAGCGGGGCAGTCAGATTAGTTTGGGATTGATACAGGGCAATGGGGAGAGATCGGGATACTGGGATTAGTTCTGGGATTGATACAGCGCTATGGGGAGAGAGTGGGACAGTGGGATTAGTTTGGGATTGATACAGGGTTCTGGGGAGAGAGTGGGAGAGTGGGATTAGTTTGGGATTAATACAGGGCTATGGGGAGAGAGTGGGTCAGTGGGAATAGTTTTGGATGGATACAGGGCTATGAGGGGAGAGTGTGGCAGTGGGATTAGTTTGGGATTGATACAGGGCTATGGGGAGAGAGTGGGGCAGTGGGATTAGTTTGGGGATTGATACAGGGCTATGGGGAGAGAGTGGGACAGTGGGATTAGTTTGGGGATTGATAAAGGGATATGGGGACAGTGTGGGTTATTGGGATTATTTCTGGGATTGAATCAGGGCTATGGGAAGAGATGGGGCAGTGGGATTAGTTTGGGATTGATACAGGGTTTAAGGAGATAGTGGGACAGTGGGATTAGTTTGGGATTGATACAGGGTTATGGGGAGAAAGTGGGACTGTGGGATTGTTTTGGGATTGATACAGGGTTTAAGGAGATAGTGGGACAGTGGGATTAGTTTAGGGATTGATCCAGGGCTATGGGGAGAGAGTGGGGCAGTGGGATTAGGTTGGGATTGATACAGGGCTATGGGGAGAGAGTGGGGCAGTGGGATTAGTTTGGGATTGATACAGGGCTATGGGGAGAGAGTGGTGCAGTGGGATTATTTTGGATTGATTCAGGGCTATGGGGAGAGAGTGGGGCAGTGGGATTATTTTGGATTGATTCAGGGCTATGGGGAGAGAGTGTGATAATGGGATTAGTTTGGGATTGATAAAGGGTTATGGGGAGAGAGTGGGACAGTGGGATTAGTTCGGGATTGATACAGGGTTATGCGGGGAGAGTGGGACAGTGGGATTAGTTTGGGATTGATACAGGGTTATGGGGGGAGAGTGGGACAGTGGGATTAGTTCGGGATTGATACAGGGTTATGGGGGGAGAGTGGGACAGTGGGATTAGTTCGGGATTGATACAGGGTTATGGGGGGAGAGTGGGACAGTGGGATTAGGTCGGGATTGTTACAGGGCTGTGTGGAGAGAGCGGGGCAGTGGGATTAGTTTGGTGATTGATACAGGGCTATGGGGAGAGACTGGGACAGTGGGATTAGGTCGGGATTGATACAGGGCTGTGGGGAGAGAGCGGGTCAGTGGGTTTAGTTTGGCATTGATACAGGGCTGTGGGGAGAGGGTTGGAAAGTGGGATTAGTTTGGCTATTGATACCGGGCTATGGGGAGAGAGTGGGGCAGTGGGATTTGTTTTTGGATTGATACAGGGCTATGGGGAGAGAGTGGGGCAGTGGGATTAGTTTTTGGATTGATACAGGGCTATGGGGAGAGAGCGCGATTTGGGATCAGTTTGGGATTGATACAAGGCTATGGGGAGAGAGTGGGGCAGTCAGATTAGTTTGGGAATTGACACAGGGCTATGGGGATAAAGTGGGACAGTGGGATTAGTTTGGGATTGATACAGGGCTATGGGGAGAGAGTGGGACAGTGGGATTAGATTGGGGATTGATAGAGGGCTATGGGGAGAGAGTAGGACAGTGGGATTAGTATTGGACTTGATACAGGGACATGGGGAGCGTGTGGGGCAGTGGGATTAGTTTGGGGATTGATACAGGGCTATGCGGGGAGAGCGGGGCAGTGGGATTAGTTTGGGTTGATACAGGGCTATGGGGAGAGAGCGCGATTTGGGATCAGTTTGGGATTGATACAAGGCTATGGGGAGAGAGTTGGGCATTGGGATTAGTTTGGGGATTGGTACAGGGAAATGGTGAGAGAGTGAGACAGTGGGATTAGTTTGGTGATTGATACAGGGCTATGGGGAGAGAGTGGGGCAGTGGGATTAGTTTGGTGATTGATACAGGGCTATGGGGAGAGAGTGGGGCAGTGGGATTAGTTTGGTGATTGATACAGGGCTATGGGGAGAGAGTGGGACAGTGGGATTAGTTTGGGATTGATATAGGGCTATGCGGGGAGAGTGGGACAGTGGGATTAGTTTCGGGATTGATACTGGGAAATGGGGAGAGAGTGGGACAGTGGGATTAGTTTGGGGGTTGATACAGGGCTATGGGGAGAGAGTGAGGAAGTGGGATTAGTTTGGGATTGATTCAGGGCTATGGGGAGAGTGTGGGATAATGGAATTAGTTTGGGATTGATACAGGGCTATGGGGAGAGAGCGGGGCAGTGGGATTAGATTAGGATTGATACAGGGCTATGGGGAGAGAGCGGGGCAGTTGGATTAGTTTGGGGATTGATACAGGGCTATGGGGAGAGAGTGGGTCAGTGGGATTAGTTTGGGACTGATACGGGGCTATGGGGAGAGAGCGGGTCAGTGGGATTAGTTTGGGATTGATACAGGGCTATGGGGTGAGAGTGGGGCAGTGGGATTAGTTAAGGATTGATACAGGGTTATAGGGGGAGAGTGGGACAATGGGATTAGTTTGGGATTGATACAGGGCTATGGGGAGAGATTGGGGCAGCGGGAGTAGTTTGGGATTGATACAGGGCTATGGGAGAGAGTGGGACAGTGGGATTAGTTTGGGATTGATTCAGGGCTTTTGGGGGAGAACGGGGTAGTGGGATTAGTATGAGATTGATACAGGGCTATGGGAAGACATTGGTATTCTGGGATTAGTTCGGGGATTGATACAGGGCTCTACGGAGAGAGTGGATCAGTGGGAATAATTGCTGATAGGTAAAGGGCTATCGGTAGAGAGTGGGAGAGAGGGATTAGTTAAGGGATAGATACAGGGCTATGGGAATAGATTGGTATTCTGGGATTAGTTTGGGATTAATACAGGTCCATGGGGAGAGAGTGGGACAGTGGGATAAGTTTGGGATTGATACAGGGCTTTTGGGGGAGAATGGGGTAGTGGGATTAGTTTGGGGATTGATACAGGGCTATGGGGAGAGAGTGGGACAGTGGGATTAGTTGGGGATTGATACAGGGCTATGGGGAGAGATTAGGACAGTGGGATTAGTTGGGGATTGATACAGGGCTATGGGGAGAGAGTGGGACAGTGGGATTAGTTTGAGATTGATACAGGGCTTTGGGGAGAGAGTGGGGTAGTGGGATTAGTTTGAGATTGATACAGGGCTATGGGAAGACATTGGTTTTCTGGGATTCCTTGGGGATTGATACAGGGCTCTTCGGCGATAGCGGATCAGTGGGAATAAGTGCTGATAGATAAAGGGCTATGGGGAGAGAGTGGGAGAGAGGGATTAGTTAGGGGCAAGATAAAGGGCTATGGGAATAGATTGGTATTCTGGGATTAGTTTGTGATTGATACAGGTCTTTGGGGAGAGGGTGGGGCAGTGGGTTTATTTGGATTGATACAGTGGTATGGGGAAATAGAATGGGAGAGCTCAATGTGACATTGAGACTCAGACAGGGCTAAGGGAAGAGATTGGTATTCTGGGATTAGATTGGGAATGATACAGGGCTATGGGAAGACAACGGGGCAGTGGGATTAGTTTGGGGATTGATACAGGGCTATGGGGAGAGAGTGGGACAGTGGGATTAGTTGGGGATTGATACAGGGCTATGGGGAGAGAGTTGGAGGGTGGGATAAATTTGGGATTGCCACAGGGCTATGGTGAGAGAGCCGGACAGTCGGATAAATTTCGGATTGATAGAGGAGTATGGGGAGAGAGTGGGGCAGTGGTATTAGTTTGGCGATTGATAAAGGGCTAAGGGAAGAGATTGGTATTCTGGGGTTAGTTTGGGATTGATACAGGGCTATAGGGAGAGATTGGGACAGTGGGATTAGTTTGCGGATTGATAGAGGGATATGGGGAGAGAGTGGGACAGTGGGATTATTTTGGGGATTGATACAGATTCATGGGGAGAGAGCGGGAGAGTGGGATTAAATTGAGATTGATACAGGGCTATGGGGAGAGAGCGGGGCAGTGGGATTCGTTTGGGATTGATTCAGGGCTATGGGGAAAGAGCGGGACAGTGGGATTGGTTTGGGAATGATAGAAGGCTATGGGGGGAGAGTGCGGAAGTGGGATTAGTTTGAGATTGATACAGGGCAATGGGAGATAGCGGGGCAGTGGGATAAGATTGGGGTTTGATACAGGGCTTTTGGGGGAAAGTGGGGTAGTGGGATTAGTTTGGGGATTGATACAGGGCTATGGGGAGAGAGTGGGACATTGGGATTAGTATGAGATTGATTCAAGGCTATGGGGAGAGAGTGGGACAGTGGGATTAGTTTGGGATTGATACAGGGCTATGAGATAGAGTGGGACAGTGGGAATAGTTTGAGATTGACAAAGGGTTATGGGGAAAGAGCGGGGCAGTGCGATTAGTTTGGGATTGATACAGGTCTAATAGAGACAGTGGGGCAGTGCGATTAGTTTGGGATTGATACAGGTCTAATAGAGACAGTGGGGCAGTGCGATTAGTTTGGGATTGATACAGGTCTAATAGAGACAGTGGGACAGTGGGATTAGTTTGGGATTGATACAGAGCTATGGGGAGTGAGTGGGAGGGTGGGATAAGTTTGGGATTGACACAGGGCTATGGGGAGAGAGTCGGACAGTCGGATAAATTTGTGATTGACAGAGGTGTATGGGGAGAGGGTGGGGCATTGGTATTAGTTTGGCAATTGATAAAGGGCTAAGGGAAGAGATTGGTATTCTGGGATTAGTTTGGGGATAGATACAGGTCCATGGGGAGAGATTGGGACAGTGGGATTAGTTTGGGATTGATACAGGGTATGCGGAGAGAGCGGGAGAGTGGGAATAAATTGAGATTGATACAAGGCTATGGGGAGAGAGTGGGGCAGTGGGATTAGTTTGGGACTGATTCAGGGCTATGGGAGAGAGTGGGACAGTGGGATTAGTTTGGGATTGATACTGGGCTATGGGGAAAGCGCGGGACAGTGGGATTGGCTTGGGAATGATACAGGGCTTTGGGGGGAGAGTGCGGAAGTGGGATTAGTTTGGGATTAATACCTGGCTATGGATGAGAGAGGGACAGTGGGATTTGTTTGAGATTGATACAGGGCTATAGGGAGAGACTGGGACAGTGGGATTAGTTTGGGATTGATAGAGGGCTATGAGAGAGAGTGGGACAGTGGGATTAGTTTGGGATTGATACAGGGCTATGGGAGAGAGTGGGACAGTGGGATTAGTTTGGGATTGATACTGGTCCATGGGAGAGAGTGGGACAGTGGGATAAGTTTGGGATTGACACAGGGCTATGGGGAGAGAGCCGGACAGTCGGAAAAATTTCGGATTGATAGAGGTGTATGGGGAGAGAGTTGGGCAGTGGTATTAGTTTGGCAATTGATAAAGGGCTAAGGGAAGAGATTGGTATTCTGGGATTAGTTTGGGGATAGATACAGGTCTATGGGGAGAGATTGGGACAGTGGGATTAGTTTGGGATTGATACAGGGCTATGGGGAGAAATTGGGAAAGTGGGATAAATTTGGGATTGACACAGGGCTATGGGGAGAGAGTCGGACAGTCGGATAAATTTCGGATTGATAGAGGTGTATGGGGAGAGAGTAGGGCAGTGGTATTAGTTTGGCGATTGATAAAGGGCTAAGGGAAGAGATTCGTATTCTGGGATTAGTTTGGGATTGCTACAGGGCTATGGGGAGAGATTGGGACAGTGGGATTAGTGTGCGGATTGATAGAGGGCTATGGGGAGAGAGTGGGGCAGTGGTATTAGTTTGGGGATTGATACAGGGCAATAGCGAGAGAGTGGGACAGTGGGATTATTTTGGGGATTGATACAGGGCAATGGGGAGAGAGTGGGACAGCGGGGTTAGTATGGGATTGATACAGATTCATGGGGAGAGAGCGGGACAGTGGGATTAAATTGAGATTGATACAGGGCAATGGGGAGAGAGTGGGGCAGTAGGATTAGTTTGAGATTGATACAGGGCTATGGGGAGAGACTGGGGCAGTGGGATTAGATTGGGATTGATTCAGGGCTATGGGAGAGAGTGAGACAGTGGGATTAGTTTGGGATTGATACTGGGCTATGGGGGGAGAGTGGGATACTGGGATTAGTTTGGGGATTGATACTGGGCTATGGGGAGAGAGTGGGGCAGTGGGATTAGTTTGGGATTGATTCAGGGCTATGGGAGAGAGTGGGACAGTGGGATTAGTTTGGGATTGATACTGGGCAATGGGAGAGAGTGGGACAGAGGGATTAGTTTGGGGATTGATACAGGGCTATGGGGAGAGAGTGGGGCATAGGAATTAGTTTGGGATTGATACAGATTCATGGGGAGAGAGCGGGAGTGTGGGATTAGTTAGGGATTAATACGGGCTATGGGGAGAGAGTGGAAGAGTGGGATTAGTTTGGGATTGATACCAGGCTATGGATGAGAGTGGGACAGTGGGATGAATTTGAGATTGATAAGGGCTATGTGAGAGAGTGGGGATTGGGATTAGTTTGGGATTGATATTGGGCTATGGGAGAGAGTGGGACAGTGGGATTAGTTTGAGATTGATACAGGGCTATGGGAGAGAGTGGGACAGTGGGATTAGTTTGGGATTGATACTGGGCAATGGGAGAGAGTGGGACAGTGGGAATAGTTTGGGGTTTGACACAGGGCTTTTGGGGGAAAATGGGGCAGTGGGATTAGTTTGGGGATTGATACAGGGCTATGGGGAGAGAGTGGGAGGGTGGGATAAGTTTGGGATTGACACAGGGCTATGGGGAGAGAGTGGAAGAGTGGGATTAGTTTGGGATTGATACAGGTCTAATAGAGACAGTGGGGCAGTGGGATTAGTTTGGGGATTGATACAGGGCTATGGGGAGAGAGCGGGGCAGTGTAATTAGTTGGGGATTGATACTGGTCAATGGGGAGAGAGTGGGACAGTGGGATTAGTTTGGGGATTGATACAGGGCTGTGGAAAGAGAGTGGGGCAGTGAGATTAGTTTGGGATTGATACAGGGCTATGGGGAGAGAGCGGGGCAGTGGGATTATTTTGAGGATTGATACAGGGCAATGGCGAGAGAGTGGGGCAGTGGTATTAGTTTGGGATTGATTCAGGGCTATGGGGAGAGAGTGGGACAGTGGGATTATTTTGGGGATTGATACAGGGCAATGGGGAGAGAGTGGGGCAGTGGTATTAGTTTGGGATTGATTCAGGGCTATGGGGAGAGAGTGGGACAGTGAGATTATTTTGGGGATTGATACAGGGCTATGGGGAGAGTGCGACAGTGGGATTAGTTTGAGATTGATACAGGGCAATGGGAGATAGTGGGGCAGTGGGATTAGTTTGGGATTGATACTGGGGTATGGGAGAGAGTGGCACAGTGGGATTAGTTTGGGATTGATACTGGGCAATGGGAGAGAGTGGGACAGTGGGATAAGTTTGGGATTGACACAGGGCTATGGGGAGAGAGCCGGACAGTCGGATAAATTTCGGATTGATAGAGGTGTATGGGGAGAGAGTTGGGCAGTGGTATTAGTTTGGCGATTGATAAAGGGCTAAGGGAAGAGATTGGTATTCTGGGATTAGTTTGGGGATAGATACAGGTCTATGGGGAGAGATTGGGACAGTGGGATTAGTTTGGGATTGATACAGGGCTATGGGGAGAAATTGGGAAAGTGGGATAAGTTTGGGATTGATACAGGGCTATGGGGAGAGAGCGGGACAGTGGGATTAGTTTGGGATTGATACAGGGCTATGGGGAGAGAGTAAGGCTGTGGGATTAGTTTGGGATTGATACCGGGCTATGCGGAGAGAGCGGGACAGAGGGATTAGTTTGGGGATTGATACAGGGCTATGGGGAGAGAGTGTGCGGCAGTGGGATTAGTTTGGAATTGATACAGGGCTATGGGGAGAGAGCGGGGCAGTGGGATTAGTTTGGGATTGATACGGGCTATGGGGAGAGAGTGGGACAGTGGGATTAGTTTGGGATTGACAAAAGGCTATGAGATAGAGTTGGACAGTGGGAATAGTTAGAGATTGACACAGGGCTATGGGGAAAGAGCGGGGCAGTGCGATTAGTTTGGCGATTGATACAGGGCTATGGGGAGAGAGTGGGGCATAGGAATTAGTTTGGGACTGATACAGATTCATGGGGAGAGAGCGGGAGTGTGGGATTAGTTTGGGATTGATACCAGGCTATGGATGAGAGTGGGACAGTGGGATGAATTTGAGATTGATAAGGGCTATGTGAGAGAGTGGGGATTGGGATTAGTTTGGGATTGATATTGGGCTATGGGAGAGAGTGGGACAGTGGGATTAGTTTGGGATTGATACTGGGCTATGGGAGAGAGTGGGACAGTGGGATTAGTTTGGGATTGATACTGGTCTATGGGAGAGAGCGGGGCAGTGCGAATAGTTTGGGGTTTGATACAGGGCTTTTGGGGGAAAGTGGGTTAGTGGGATTAGTTTGGGGATTGATACAGGGCTATGGTGGGAGAGTGGGACATTGGGATTAGTATGAGATTGATACAAGGCTATGGGGAGAGAGTGGGACAGTGGGATTAGTTTATGATTTATACAGGGCTATGGGAGAGAGTGGGACAGTGGGATTAGTTTTGGATTGATACTGGTCTATGGGAGAGAGTGGGACAGTGGGATAAGTTTGGGATTGACACAGGGCTATGGGGAGAGAGTCGGACAGTCGGATAAATTTCGGATTGATAGAGGTGTATGGGGAGAGAGTAGGGCAGTGGTATTAGTTTGGCGATTGATAAAGGGCTAAGGGAAGAGATTCGTATTCTGGGATTAGTTTGGGATTGCTACAGGGCTATGGGGAGAGATTGGGACGGTGGGATTAGTGTGCGGATTGATAGAGGGCTATGGGGAGAGAGTGGGGCAGTGGTATTAGTTTGGGGATTGATACAGGGCAATAGCGAGAGAGTGGGAAGTGGGATTATTTTGGGGATTGATACAGGGCATTGGGGAGAGAGTGGGACAGTGGGGTTAGTATGGGATTGATACAGATTCATGGGGAGAGAGCGGGAGAGTGGGATTAAATTGAGATTGATACAGGGCAATGGGGAGATAGTGGGGCAGTGGGATTAGTTTGGGATTGATACTGGGCTATGGGGGGAGAGTGGGATACTGGGATTAGTTTGGGGATTGATACAGGGCTATGTGAGAGAGTGGGGCAGTAGGATTAGTTTGAGATTGATTCAGGGCAATGGGGAGATAGTGGGGCAGTGGGATTAGTTTGGGATTGATTCAGGGCTATGGGAGAGAGTGGGACAGTGGGATTAGTTTGGGATTGATACTGGGCAATGGGAGAGAGTGGGACAGTGGGAATAGTTTGGGATTGATACGGGCTATGGGGAGAGAGTGAGACAGTGGGATTAGTTTGGGATTGACAAAAGGCTATGAGATAGAGTTGGACAGTGGTGAATATTTAGAGATTGACACAGGGCTATGGGGAAAGAGCGGGGCAGTGCGATTAGTTTGGCGATTGATACAGGGCTATGGGGAGAGACCGGGTGAGTGGGATTAGTTTGGCGATTGATACAGGGCTATGGGGAGAGAGTGGGGCATAGGAATTAGTTTGGGATTGATACAGATTCATGGGGAGAGAGCGGGAGTGTGGGATTAGTTAGGGATTAATACGGGCTATGGGGAGAGAGTGGAAGAGTGGGATTAGTTTGGGATTGATACCAGGCTATGGATGAGAGTGGGACAGTGGGATGAATTTGAGATTGATAAGGGCTATGTGAGAGAGTGGGGATTGGGATTAGTTTGGGATTGATATTGGGCTATGGGAGAGAGTGGGACAGTGGGATTAGTTTGGGATTGATACAGGGCTATGGGAGAGAGTGGGACAGTGGGATTAGTTTGGGATTGATACTGGGCAATGGGAGAGAGTGGGACAGTGGGAATAGTTTGGGGTTTGACACAGGGCTATGGGGAGAGAGTGGGACAGTGGGATTAGTTTGGGATTGACAAAAGGATATGAGATAGAGTGGGACAATGGGAATAGTTAGAGATTGACACAGGGCTATGGGGAGAGAGTGGGGCATAGGAATTAGTTTAGGATTGATACAGATTCATGGGGAGAGAGCGGGAGGGTGGGATTAGTTTTGGATTAATACAGGGCTATGGGGAGAGAGTGGAAGAGTGGGATTAGTTTGGGATTGATACAGGTCTAATAGAGACAGTGGGGCAGTGGGATTAGTTTGGGGATTGATACAGGGCTATGGGGAGAGAGCGGGGCAGTGTAATTAGTTGGGGATTGATACAGGGCTATGGGGAGAGAGTGGGAGGGTGGGATAAATTTGGGATTGACACAGGGCTATGGGGAGAGAGTCGGACAATCGGATAAATTTGTGATTGATAGAGGTGTATGGGGAGAGAGTGGGGCAGTGGTATTAGTTTGGCGATTGATAAAGGGCTAAGGGAAGAGATTGGTATTCTGGGATTAGTTTGGGGATAGATACAGGTCCATGGGGAGAGATTGGGACAGTGGGATTAGTTTGCGGATTGATAGAGGGCTATGGGGAGAGAGTGGGACAGTGGGATTAGTTTGGGGATAGATACAGGTCCATGGGGAGAGATTGGGACAGTGGGATTAGTTTGGGGAATGATACAGGGCTATGGGGAGAGAGTGGGACAGTGGGATTAGTTTGGGGATAGATACAGGTCCATGGGGAGAGAGTGGGGCAGTGGGATTAGTTTGGGATTGATACCGGTCAATGGGGAGAGAGTGGGACAGTGGGATTAGTTTGGGGATTGATACAGGGCTGTGGAAAGAGAGTGGGGCAGTGAGATTAGTTTGGGATTGATACAGGGCTATGGGGAGAGAGCGGGGCAGTGGGATTATTTTGGGGATTGATACAGGGCAACGGGGAAAGAGTGGGACAGTGGGATTAGTTTGGGATTGATACAGGGCTATGGGGAGAGAGCGGAAGAGTGGGAATAAATTGAGATTGATACAAGGCTATGGGGAGAGAGTGGGACAGTGGGATTAGTTTGGGATTAATACCAGGCTATGGATGAGAGTGGGACAGTGGGATTTGTTTGAGATTGATACAGGGCTATGGGGAGAGACTGGGGCAGTGGGATTAGTTTGGGATTGATACAGGGCTATGGGAGAGAGTGGGACAGTGGGATTAGTTTGTGATTGATACAGGGCTATGGGAGAGAGTGGGACAGTGGGATTAGTTTTGGATTGATACTGGTCTATGGGAGAGAGTGGGACAGTGGGATTAGTTGGGGATTGATACAGGGTTATGGCGAGAGAGAGGGAGTGTAGGATAAAGTTGGGATTGCCACAAGGCTATGAGATAGAGTGGGGCAGTGGGAATAGCTAGAGATTGACACAGGGCTATGGGGAGAGAGTGGGACAGTGGGAATAGTTAGAGATTGACACAGGGCTCTGGGGAGAGAGTGGGGCATAGGAATTAGTTTGGGATTGATACAGATTCATGGGGAGAGAGCGGGAGTGTGGGATTAGTTTGGGGAATGATACAGGGCTTTTGGTGGATAATGGGGTAGTGTGATTAGTTTGGGGATTGATACAGGGCTTTTGGTGGAAAATGGGGTAGTGTGATTAGTTTGGGCATTGATACAGGGCTATGGGGAGAGAGCGGGGCAGTGGGATTAGTTGGGGATTGATACGGGGCTATGGGAAGAGAGTGGGGCAGTGGGATTAGTTTGGGGATTGATACAGGGCTATGGGGAGAGAGTGGGGCAGTGGGATTAGTTGGGGATTGATACAGGGCAATAGCGAGAGAGTGGGACAGTGGGATTATTTTGGGGATTGATACAGGGCAATGGGGAGAGAGTGGGACAGTGGGGTTAGTATGGGATTGATACAGATTCATGGGGAGAGAGCGGGAGAGTGGGATTAAATTGAGATTGATACAGGGCTATGGGGAGAGACTGGGGCAGTGGGATTAGATTGGGATTGATTCAGGGCTATGGGAGAGAGTGAGACAGTGGGATTAGTTTGGGATTGATACCGGGCTATGGGGGGAGAGTGGGATACTGGGATTAGTTTGGGGATTGATACAGGGCTATGGGGAGAGAGTGGGGCAGTAGGATTAGTTTGAGATTGATACAGGGCAATGGGGAGAGAGTGGGGCAGTGGGATTAGTTTGGGATTGATTCAGGGCTATGGGAGAGAGTGGGACAGTGGGATTAGTTTGGGATTGATTCAGGGCTATGGGAGAGAGTGGGACAGTGGGATTAGTTTGGGATTGATACTGGGCAATGGGAGAGAGTGGGATAGTGGGAATAGTTTGGGGTTTGATACAGGGCTTTTGGGGGAGAATGGGGTAGTGGGATTAGTTTGGGGATTGATACAGGGCTATGGGGAGAGAGTAAGGCTGTGGGATTAGTTTGGGATTGATACAGGGCTATGCGGAGAGAGCGGGACAGAGGGATTAGTTTGGAATTGATACAGGGCTATGGGGAGAGAGCGGGGCAGTGGGATTAGTTTGGGATTGATACGGGCTATGGGGAGAGAGTGGGACAGTGGGATTAGTTTGGGATTGACAAAAGGCTATGAGATAGAGTTGGACAGTGGGAATAGTTAGAGATTGACACAGGGCTATGGGGAAAGAGCGGGGCAGTGCGATTAGTTTGGCGATTGATACAGGGCTATGGGGAGAGAGTGGGGCATAGGAATTAGTTTGGGACTGATACAGATTCATGGGGAGAGAGCGGGAGTGTGGGATTAGTTTGGGATTGATACCAGGCTATGGATGAGAGTGGGACAGTGGGATGAATTTGAGATTGATAAGGGCTATGTGAGAGAGTGGGGATTGGGATTAGTTTGGGATTGATATTGGGCTATGGGAGAGAGTGGGACAGTGGGATTAGTTTGGGTTTGATACTGGGCTATGGGAGAGAGTGGGACAGTGGGATTAGTTTGGGATTGATACTGGTCTATGGGAGAGAGCGGGGCAGTGCGAATAGTTTGGGGTTTGATACAGGGCTTTTGGGGGAAAGTGGGTTAGTGGGATTAGTTTGGGGATTGATACAGGGCTATGGTGGGAGAGTGGGTCATTGGGATTAGTATCAGATTGATACAAGGCTATGGGGAGAGAGTGGGACAGTGGGATTAGTTTATGATTTATACAGGGCTATGGGAGAGAGTGGGACAGTGGGATTAGTTTTGGATTGATACTGGTCTATGGGAGAGAGTGGGACAGTGGGATAAATTTGGGATTGACACAGGGCTATGGGGAGAGAGTCGGACAGTCGGATAAATTTCGGATTGATAGAGGTGTATGGGGAGAGAGTAGGGCAGTGGTATTAGTTTGGCGATTGATAAAGGGCTAAGGGAAGAGATTCGTATTCTGGGATTAGTTTGGGATTGCTACAGGGCTATGGGGAGAGATTGGGACGGTGGGATTAGTGTGCGGATTGATAGAGGGCTATGGGGAGAGAGTGGGGCAGTGGTATTAGTTTGGGGATTGATACAGGGCAATAGCGAGAGAGTGGGAAGTGGGATTATTTTGGGGATTGATACAGGGCAATGGGGAGAGAGTGGGACAGTGGGGTTAGTATGGGATTGATACAGATTCATGGGGAGAGAGCGGGAGAGTGGGATTAAATTGAGATTGATACAGGGCAATGGGGAGAGAGTGGGGCAGTGGGATTAGTTTGGGATTGATACTGGGCTATGGGGGCAGAGTGGGATACTGGGATTAGTTTGGGGATTGATACAGGGCTATGTGAGAGAGTGGGGCAGTAGGATTAGTTTGAGATTGATTCAGGGCTATGGGGAGAGAGTGGGGCATAGGAATTAGTTTGGGATTGATACAGATTCATGGGGAGAGAGCGGGAGTGTGGGATTAGTTAGGGATTAATACGGGCTATGGGGAGAGAGTGGAAGAGTGGGATTAGTTTGGGATTGATACCAGGCTATGGATGAGAGTGGGACAGTGGGATGAATTTGAGATTGATAAGGGCTATGTGAGAGAGTGGGGATTGGGATTAGTTTGGGATTGATATTGGGCTATGGGAGAGAGTGGGACAGTGGGATTAGTTTGGGATTGATACAGGGCTATGGGAGAGAGTGGGACAGTGGGATTAGTTTGGGATTGATACTGGGCAATGGGAGAGAGTGGGACAGTGGGAATAGTTTGGGGTTTGACACAGGGCTATGGGGAGAGAGTGGGACAGTGGGATTAGTTTGGGATTGACAAAAGGATATGAGATAGAGTGGGACAATGGGAATAGTTAGAGATTGACACAGGGCTATGGGGAGAGAGTGGGGCATAGGAATTAGTTTAGGATTGATACAGATTCATGGGGAGAGAGCGGGAGGGTGGGATTAGTTTTGGATTAATACAGGGCTATGGGGAGAGAGTGGAAGAGTGGGATTAGTTTGGGATTGATACAGGTCTAATAGAGACAGTGGGGCAGTGGGATTAGTTTGGGGATTGATACAGGGCTATGGGGAGAGAGCGGGGCAGTGTAATTAGTTGGGGATTGATACAGGGCTATGGGGAGAGAGTGGGAGGGTGGGATAAATTTGGGATTGACACAGGGCTATGGGGAGAGAGTCGGACAATCGGATAAATTTGTGATTGATAGAGGTGTATGGGGAGAGAGTGGGGCAGTGGTATTAGTTTGGCGATTGATAAAGGGCTAAGGGAAGAGATTGGTATTCTGGGATTAGTTTGGGGATAGATACAGGTCCATGGGGAGAGATTGGGACAGTGGGATTAGTTTGCGGATTGATAGAGGGCTATGGGGAGAGAGTGGGACAGTGGGATTAGTTTGGGGATAGATACAGGTCCATGGGGAGAGATTGGGACAGTGGGATTAGTTTGGGGAATGATACAGGGCTATGGGGAGAGAGTGGGACAGTGGGATTAGTTTGGGGATAGATACAGGTCCATGGGGAGAGAGTGGGGCAGTGGGATTAGTTTGGGATTGATACCGGTCAATGGGGAGAGAGTGGGACAGTGGGATTAGTTTGGGGATTGATACAGGGCTGTGGAAAGAGAGTGGGGCAGTGAGATTAGTTTGGGATTGATACAGGGCTATGGGGAGAGAGCGGGGCAGTGGGATTATTTTGGGGATTGATACAGGGCAACGGGGAAAGAGTGGGACAGTGGGATTAGTTTGGGATTGATACAGGGCTATGGGGAGAGAGCGGAAGAGTGGGAATAAATTGAGATTGATACAAGGCTATGGGGAGAGATGGGGCAGTGGGATTAGTTTGGGATTAATACCAGGCTATGGATGAGAGTGGGACAGTGGGATTTGTTTGAGATTGATACAGGGCTATGGGGATAGACTGGGGCAGTGGGATTAGTTTGGGATTGATACAGGGCTATGGGAGAGAGTGGGACAGTGGGATTAGTTTGTGATTGATACAGGGCTATGGGAGAGAGTGGGACAGTGGGATTAGTTTTGGATTGATACTGGTCTATGGGAGAGAGTGGGACAGTGGGATAAGTTTGGGATTGACACAGGGCTATGGGGAGAGAGTCGGACAGTCGGATAAATTTCGGATTGATAGAGGTATATGGGGAGAGAGTAGGGCAGTGGCATTAGTTTGGCGATTGATAAAGGGCTAAGGGAAGAGATTGGTATTCTGGGATTAGTTTGGGATTGCTACAGGGCTATGGAGAGAGATTGGGACAGTGGGATTAGTGTGCGGATTGATACAGGGCTATGGGGAGAGAGCGGGGCAGTGGGATTAGTGTGCGGATTGATAGAGGGCTATGGGGAGAGAGTGGGGCAGTGGTATTAGTTTGGGGATTGATACAGGGCAATGGCGAGAGAGTGGGGCAGTGGTATTAGTTTGGGATTGATTCAGGGCTATGGGGAAAGAGCAGGACAGTGGGATTGGTTTGGGATTGATACAGGGCAATGGGAGATAGTGGGGCAGTGGGATTAGTTTGGGATTGATACTGGGGTATGGGAGAGAGTGGGACAGTGGGATTAGTTTGGGATTGATACTGGGCAATGGGAGAGAGTGGGACAGTGGGAATAGTTTGGGGTTTGATACAGGGCTTTTGGGGGAAAATGGGGTAGTGGGATTAGTTTGGGGATTGATACAGGGCTATGGGGAGAGAGTGGGACAGTGGGATTAGTTTGGGGATTGATACAGGGCTATGGGGAGAGAGTGCGACAGTGGGATTAGTTGGGGATTGATACAGGGCTATGGCGAGAGAGAGGGAGTGTAGGATAAATTTGGGATTGACACAAGGCTATGAGATAGAGTGGGGCAGTGGGAATAGTTAGAGATTGACACAGGGCTATGGGGAGAGAGTGGGACAGTGGGAATAGTTAGAGATTGACACAGGGCTATGGGGAGAGAGTGGGGCATAGGAATTAGTTTGGGATTGATACAGATTCATGGGGAGAGAGCGGGAGTGTGGGATTAGTTTGGGGATTGATACAGGGCTTTTGGTGGATAATGGGGTAATGTGATTAGTTTGGGGATTGATACAGGGCTTTTGGTGGAAAATGGGGTAGTGTGATTAGTTTGGGCATTGATACAGGGCTATGGGGAGAGAGCGGGGCAGTGGGATTAGTTGTGGATTGATACGGGGCTATGGGAAGAGAGTGGGGCAGTGGGATTAGTTTGGGGATTGATACAGGGCTATGGGGAGAGAGTGGGGCAGTGGGATTAGTTGGGGATTGATACAGGGCAATAGCGAGAGAGTGGGACAGTGGGATTATTTTGGAGATTGATACAGGGCAATGGGGAGAGAGTGGGACAGTGGGGTTAGTATGGGATTGATACAGATTCATGGGGAGAGAGCGGGAGAGTGGGATTAAATTGACATTGATACAGGGCTATGGGGAGAGACTGGGGCAGTGGGATTAGATTGGGATTGATTCAGGGCTATGGGAGAGAGTGAGACAGTGGGATTAGTTTGGGATTGATACTGGGCTATGGGGGGAGAGTGGGATACTGGGATTAGTTTGGGGATTGATACAGGGCTATGGGGAGAGAGTGGGGCAGTAGGATTAGTTTGAGATTGATACAGGGCTATGGGGAGAGAGTGGGGCAGTGGGATTAGTTTGGGATTGATTCAGGGCTATGGGGAGAGAGTGGGGCAGTGGGATTAGTTTGAGATTGATTCAGGGCTATGGGAGAGAGTGGGACAGTGGGATTAGTTTGGGATTGATACTGGGCAATGTGAGAGAGTGGGACAGTGGGAATAGTTTGGGGTTTGATACAGGGCTTTTGGGGGAGAATGGGGTAGTGGGATTAGTTTGGGGATTGATACAGGGCTATGGGGAGAGAGTGGGAGGGTGGGATAAGTTTGGGATTGACACAGGGCTATGGGGAGAGAGTGGGACAGTGGGATTAGTTTGGGATTGACAAAAGGATATGAGATAGAGTGGGACAATGGGAATAGTTAGAGATTGACACAGGGCTATGGGGAAAGTGCAGGGCAGTGCGATTAGTTTGGCAATTGATACAGGGCTATGGGGAGAGAGTGGGGCATAGGAATTAGTTTAGGATTGATACAGATTCATGGGGAGAGAGCGGGAGGGTGGGATTAGTTTTGGATTAATACAGGGCTATGGGGAGAGAGTGGAAGAGTGGGATTAGTTTGGGATTGATACAGGTCTAATAGAGACAGTGGGGCAGTGGGATTAGTTTGGGGATTGATACAGGGCTATGGGGAGAGAGCGGGGCAGTGTAATTAGTTGGGGATTGATACAGGGCTATGGGGAGAGAGTGGGAGGGTGGGATAAATTTGGGATTGACACAGGGCTATGGGGAGAGAGTCGGACAATCGGATAAATTTGTGATTGATAGAGGTGTATGGGGAGAGAGTGGGGCAGTGGTATTAGTTTTGCGATTGATAAAGGGCTAAGGGAAGAGATTGGTATTCTGGGATTAGTTTGGGGATAGATACAGGTCCATGGGGAGAGATTGGGACAGTGGGATTAGTTTGCGGATTGATAGAGGGCTATGGGGAGAGAGTGGGACAGTGGGATTAGTTTGGGGATAGATACAGGTCCATGGGGAGAGATTGGGACAGTGGGATTAGTTTGGGGAATGATACAGGGCTATGGGGAGAGAGTGGGACAGTGGGATTAGTTTGGGATTGATACCGGTCAATGGGGAGAGAGTGGGACAGTGGGATTAGTTTGGGGATTGATACAGGGCTGTGGAAAGAGAGTGGGGCAGTGAGATTAGTTTGGGATTGATACAGGGCTATGGGGAGAGAGCGGGGCAGTGGGATTATTTTGGGGATTGATACAGGGCAACGGGGAAAGAGTGGGACAGTGGGATTAGTTTGGGATTGATACAGGGCAATGGGGAGAGAGCGGAAGAGTGGGAATAAATTGAGATTGATACAAGGCTATGGGGAGAGAGTGGGGCAGTGGGATTAGTTTGGGATTAATACCAGGCTATGGATGAGAGTGGGACAGTGGGATTTGTTTGAGATTGATACAGGGCTATGGGGAGAGACTGGGGCAGTGGGATTAGTTTGGGATTGATACAGGGCTATGGGGAGAGACTGGGGCAGTGGGATTAGTTTGGGATTGATACAGGGCTATGGGGAGAGACTGGGGCAGTGGGATTAGTTTGGGATTGATACAGGGCTATGGGAGAGAGTGGGACAGTGGGATTAGTTTGTGATTGATACAGGGCTATGGGAGAGAGTGGGACAGTGGGATTAGTTTTGGATTGATACTGGTCTATGGGAGAGAGTGGGACAGTGGGATAAGTTTGGGATTGACACAGGGCTATGGGGAGAGAGTCGGACAGTCGGATAAATTTCGGATTGATAGAGGTGTATGGGGAGAGAGTAGGGCAGTGGCATTAGTTTGGCGCTTGATAAAGGGCTAAGGGAAGAGATTGGTATTCTGGGATTAGTTTGGGATTGCTACAGGGCTATGGAGAGAGATTGGGACAGTGGGATTAGTGTGCGGATTGATACAGGGCTATGGGGAGAGAGCGGGGCAGTGGGATTAGTGTGCGGATTGATAGAGGGCTATGGAGAGAGAGTGGGGCAGTGGTATTAGTTTGGGATTGATTCAGGGCTATGGGGAAAGAGCAGGACAGTGGGATTGGTTTGGGATTGATACAGGGCAATGGGAGATAGTGGGGCAGTGGGATTAGTTTGGGATTGATACTGGGGTATGGGAGAGAGTTGGACAGTGGGATTAGTTTGGGATTGATACTGGGCAATGGGAGAGAGTGGGACAGTGGGAATAGTTTGGGGTTTGATACAGGGCTTTTGGGGGAAAATGGGGTAGTGGGATTAGTTTGGGGATTGATACAGGGCTATGGGGAGAGAGTGGGACAGTGGGATTAGTTTGGGGATTGATACAGGGCTATGGGGAGAGAGTGGGACAGTGGGATTAGTTGGGGATTGATACAGGGCTATGGCGAGAGAGAGGGAGTGTAGGATAAATTTGGGATTGATACAAGGCTATGAGATAGAGTGGGGCAGTGGGAATAGTTAGAGATTGACACAGGGCTATGGGGAGAGAGTGGGACAGTGGGAATAGTTAGAGATTGACACAGGGCTATGGGGAGAGAGTGGGGCATAGGAATTAGTTTGGGATTGATACAGATTCATGGGGAGAGAGCGGGAGTGTGGGATTAGTTTGGGGATTGATACAGGGCTTTTGGTGGATAATGGGGTAGTGTGATTAGTTTGGGGATTGATACAGGGCTATGGGGAGAGAGCGGGGCAGTGGGATTAGTTTGGGGATTGATACAGGGCTTTTGGTGGAAAATGGGGTAGTGTGATTAGTTTGGGAATTGATACAGGGCTATGGGGAGAGAGCGGGGCAGTGGGATTAGTTGGGGATTGATACGGGGCTATGGGAAGAGAGTGGGGCAGTGGGATTAGTTTGGGATTGATACAGGGCTATGGGGAGAGAGCGGGGCAGTGGGATTAGTTGGGGATTGATACAGGGCTATGGGGAGAGAGTGGGAGGGTGGGATAAATTTGGGAATGACACAGGGCTATGGGGAGAGAGTCGGACAGTCGGATAAATTTCGGATTGATAGAGGTGTATGGGGAAAGAGTGGGGCAGTGGCATTAGTTTGGCAATTGATAAAGGGCTAAGGGAAGACATTGGTATTCTGGGATTAGTTTGGGGATAGATACAAGTCCATGGGGAGAGATTGAGACAGTGGGATTAGTTTGCGGATTGTAGATAGCTATGGGGAGAGAGTGGGACAGTGGGATTAGTTTGGGGATAGATACAGGTCCATGGGGAGAGAGTGGGGCAGTGGGGTTAGTTTGGGATTGATACAGGGCAATGGGGAGAGAGTGGGACAGTGGGATTAGTTTGGGATTGATACAGGGCTATGGGGAGAGAGCGGGAGAGTGGGAATAAATTGAGATTGATACAAGGCTATGGGGAGAGAGTGGGACAGTGGGATTAGTTTGGGATTGATACAGGGCTATGGGGAGAGAGCGGGAGAGTGGGAATAAATTGAGATTGATACAAGGCTATGGGGAGAGAGTGGGACAGTGGGATTAGTTTGGGATTGATACTGGGCTATGGGGAAAGAGCGGGACAGTGGGATTAGTTTGGGAATGATACAGGGCTTTGGGGGGAGAGTGCAGAAGTGGGATTAGTTTGGGATTGATACCAGGCTATGGATGAGAGTGGGACAGTGGGATTAGTTTGAGATTGATAGAGGGTTATGGGGAGAGAGTGGGACAGTGGGATTAGTTTGGGGATAGATACAGGTCCATGGGGAGAGAGTCGGGCAGTGGGATTAGTTTGGGGATTGATACAGGTCAATGGGGTGAGAGTGGAACAGTGGGATTAATTTGGGGATTGATACAGTGTAATGGGGAGAGAGTGGGGCAGTGGGATTGGTTTGAGATTGATACAGGGCTATTGGTGAGAGTGGGGCACTGGGATTAGTTTGCGATTAATACAGGGCTATGGGATAGAGTGGGACAGTGGGATTAGTTTTGGATTGATACTGGGCTATGGGAGAGAGTGGGACAGTGGGATTAGTTTGGGATTCATACTGGGCTATGGGGAAAGAGTGGGACAGTGGGATTAGTTGGGGATTGATATAGGGCTATGGGGAGAGAGTGGGAGGGTGGGATAAATTTGGGATTGACACAGGCCTATGGGGAGAGAGTCGGACAGTCGGATAAATTTCGGATTGATAGAGGTGTATGGGGAGAGCGTGGGGCAGTGGTATTATTTTGGCGATTGATAAAGGGCTAAGGGAAGAGATTGGTATTCTGGGATTAGTTTGGGGATAGGTACAGGTCCATGGGGAGAGATTGGGACAGTGGGATTAGTTTGCGGATTGTTAGAGGGCTATGGGGAGAGAGTGGGACAGTGGGATTAGTTTGGGGATAGATACAGGTCCATGGGGAGAGAGTGGGGCAGTGGGATTAGTTTGGGGATTGATACAGTTCAATGGGGAGAGAGTGGGAGAGTAGGATTAGTTGGGGATTGATACAGGGCTATGGGAAGAGAGTGGGAGGGTGGGATAAATTTGGGATTGATACAGATTCATTGGGAGAGAGCGGGAGAGTGGGATTAAATAGAGAGTGATATAGGTCCATGGGGAGAGAGTGGGGCAGTGGGATTAGTTTGGGGATTGATACAGGTCAGTGGGGAGAGAGAGGGACAGTGGGATTAGTTTGGGGATTGATACAGGGCAATTTGGAGAGTGTGGGGCAGTGGGGTTAGTTTGGGATTGATACAGATTCATTGGGAGAGAGCGGGAGAGTGGGATTAAATAGAGAGTGATCTTGGGCTATGGGGAGAGAGTGGGGAAGTGGGATTAGTTTGGGATTGATTCAGGGCTATGGGGAAAGAGCGGGACAGTGGGATTGGTTTGGGAATGATACAAGGCTATGGGGGGAAAGTGCGGAAGTGGGATTAGTTTGGGATTAATACCAGGCTATAGATGAGAGTGCGACAGTGGGATTAATTTGGGGATTGATACAGGGCTATGGGAGACAGTGGGGCAGTGGGATTAGTTTCGGATTGATACTGGGTTTGGGAGAGAGTGGGACAGTGGGCATAGTTTGGGGTTTGATACAGGGCTTTTGGGGGAAAATGGGGCAGTGGGATTAGTTTGGGATTGATAGCTATGTGGAGAGTGCGAGGCAGTGGGGTGATTTTGGGATTGATACAGGGCTATGGGGAGAGAGCGGGTCAGGTGGATAATTTTGGGATTGATACAGAGGTAGGGGTACAGAGTGGGACAGTGAGATTAGTTTGGGATTGATACAGGTCTATGGGGAGAGAGTGGGACAGTGGGATTAGTTTGCGGATTGAAACAGGGCTATGGGGAGAAAGTGAGACTGTGGGATTAGTTTGGGATTGATACAGGGTTATGGGGAGAGAGTGGGAGTGTGGGATAAATTTGGGCTTGACACAGGGCTATGGGGAGAGATACGGACATTGGGATAAATTTCGGATTGATAGAGGTGTATGGGAAAGAGTGGGGCAGTGGTATTAGTTTGGCGATTGATAAAGGGCTAAGGGAAGAGATTGATATTCTGGGATTAGTTTGGGGATAGATACAGGTCCATGGGGAGAGAGTGGGGCAGTGGGATTAGTTTGGGTATTGATACAGGTCAATGGAGAGAGATTGGGACAGTAGGATTATTTAGGGGATTGATACAGGGCAATGGGGAGAGAGTGGGGTAGAGAAATGACTTTGGGATTGGTACAGATTCATGTGGAGAGAGCGGGAGTGTGGGATTAGATTGAGATTGATACAGGGCTATGGGAGAGAGCGGGACAGTGGGATTAGTTTGGGATTGATACTGGGCTATGGGAGAGAGTGGGACAGTGGGATTATTTTGGGATTGACAGAAGGTTATGGGATAGAGTGGGACAGTGGGATTAGTTTGGGTATTGATACAGGGCTTTGGGGAGAGAGTGGGGCAGTGGGATTAGTGTGGGATTGATACAGGGATTTTGGGGGAGAGTGGGACAGTGGGATTAGTTTGGGATTAATTCCAGTCTATGGATGAGAGTGGGACAGTGGGATTAGGTTGGGAATTGATACAAGGCTATGGGGAGAGAGTGGGGCAGTGGGATTAGTTAGGGATTGATACAGGGTTAAGGAGGAGAGTGGGACAGTGGCATTAGTTTGGGAATGATACAGGGCTAAGGGGAGAGAGTGGGACAGTGGGATTAGTTTGGGGAATAAAAAAGGGCTATGGGGAGAGAGCGGGGCAGTGGGATTAGTTGCAGGTTGATACAGGGCTATGGGGAGAGAGTGGACAGTGGGATTAGTTCGGGGATTGATACAGGTCAATGGGGTGAGAGTGGAACAGTGGGATTAATTTGGGGATTGATACAGTGTAATGGGGAGAGAGTGGGGCAGTGGGATTGGTTTGAGATTGATACAGGGCTATTGGTGAGAGTGGGGCACTGGGATTAGTTTGCGATTAATACAGGGCTATGGGATAGAGTGGGACAGTGGGATTAGTTTTGGATTGATACTGGGCTATGGGAGAGAGTGGGACAGTGGGATTAGTTTGGGATTCATACTGGGCTATGGGGAGAGAGTGGGACAGTGGGATTAGTTGGGGATTGATATAGGGCTATGGGGAGAGAGTGGGAGGGTGGGATAAATTTGGGATTGACACAGGGCTATGGGGAGAGAGTCGGACAGTCGGATAAATTTCGGATTGATAGAGGTGTATGGGGAGAGCGTGGGGCAGTGGTATTATTTTGGCGATTGATAAAGGGCTAAGGGAAGAGATTGGTATTCTGGGATTAGTTTGGGGATAGATACAGGTCCATGGGGAGAGATTGGGACAGTGGGATTAGTTTGCGGATTGTTAGAGGGCTATGGGGAGAGAGTGGGACAGTGGAATTAATTTGGGGATAGATACAGGTCCATGGGGAGAGAGTGGGGCAGTGGGATTAGTTTGGGGATTGATACAGTTCAATGGGGAGAGAGTGGGAGAGTGGGATTAGTTGGGGATTGATACAGGGCTATGGGGAGAGAGTGGGAGGGTGGGATAAATTTGGGATTGATACAGATTCATTGGGAGAGAGCGGGAGAGTGGGATTAAATAGAGAGTGATATAGGTCCATGGGGAGAGAGTGGGGCAGTGGGATTAGTTTGGGGATTGATACAGGTCAGTGGGGAGAGAGAGGGACAGTGGGATTAGTTTGGGGATTGATACAGGGCAATTTGGAGAGAGTGGGGCAGTGGGGTTAGTTTGGGATTGATACAGATTCATTGGGAGAGAGCGGGAGAGTGGGATTAAATAGAGAGTGATATAGGGCTATGGGGAGAGAGTGGGGAAGTGGGATTAGTTTGGGATTGATTCAGGGCTATGGGGAAAGAGCGGGACAGTGGGATTGGTTTGGGAATGATACAAGGCTATGGGGGGAGAGTGCGGAAGTGGGATTAGTTTGGGATTAATACCAGGCTATAGATGAGAGTGCGACAGTGGGATTAGTTTGGGGATTGATACAGGGCTATGGGAGACAGTGGGGCAGTGGGATTAGTTTCGGATTGATACTGGGTTTGGGAGAGAGTGGGACAGTGGGATTAGTTTGGGATTGATACTGGGCTATGGGAGAGAGTGGGACAGTGGGCATAGTTTGGGGTTTGATACAGGGCTTTTGGGGGAAAATGGGGCAGTGGGATTAGTTTGGGATTGATACAGAGCTATGTGGAGAGTGCGAGGCAGTGGGGTGATTTTGCGATTGATACAGGGCTATGGGGAGAGAGCGGGTCAGGTGGATAATTTTGGGATTGATACAGAGGTAGGGGTACAGAGTGGGACAGTGAGATTAGTTTGGGATTGATACAGGTCTATGGGGAGAAAGTTGGGCAGTGGGATTAGTTTGCGGATTGAAACAGGGCTATGGGGAGAAAGTGAGACTGTGGGATTAGTTTGGGATTGATACAGGGTTATGGGGAGAGAGTGGGAGTGTGGGATAAATTTGGGCTTGACACAGGGCTATGGGGAGAGATACGGACATTGGGATAAATTTCGGATTGATAGAGGTGTATGGGAAAGAGTGGGGCAGTGGTATTAGTTTGGCGATTGATAAAGGGCTAAGGGAAGAGATTGATATTCTGGGATTAGTTTGGGGATAGATACAGGTCCATGGGGAGAGAGTGGGGCAGTGGGATTAGTTTGGGTATTGATACAGGTCAATGGAGAGAGATTGGGACAGTAGGATTATTTAGGGGATTGATACAGGGCAATGGGGAGAGAGTGGGGTAGAGAAATGACTTTGGGATTGGTACAGATTCATGTGGAGAGAGCGGGAGTGTGGGATTAGATTGAGATTGATGGGAGAGAGCTATGGGAGAGAGCGGGACAGTGGGATTAGTTTGGGATTGATACTGGGCTATGGGAGAGAGTGGGACAGTGGGATTATTTTGGGATTGACAGAAGGTTATGGGATAGAGTGGGACAGTGGGATTAGTTTGGGTATTGATACAGGGCTTTGGGGAGAGAGTGGGGCAGTGGGATTAGTGTGGGATTAATACAGGGATTTTGGGGGAGAGTGGGACAGTGGGATTAGTTTGGGATTAATTCCAGTCTATGGATGAGAGTGGGACAGTGGGATTAGGTTGGGAATTGATACAAGGCTATGGGGAGAGAGTGGGGCAGTGGGATTAGGTTGGGAATTGATACAAGGCTATGGGGAGAGAGTGGGGCAGTGGGATTAGTTAGGGATTGATACAGGGTTAAGGAGGAGAGTGGGACAGTGGCATTAGTTTGGGATTGATACAGGGCTAAGGGGAGAGAGTGGGACAGTGGGATTAGTTTGGGGAATGATACAGGGCTATGGGAGATAGTGGGGCAGTGGGATTAGTTGCAGGTTGATACAGGGCTATGGGGAGAGAGTGGGACAGTGGGATTAGTTCGGGGATTGATACAGGGCTATGGGGAGAGTGTGGGGCAGTCGCATTAGGTTGAGATTGAGGCAGGGCTATGGGGAGAGAGTGGGGCTGTGGGATTGGTTTGAGATTGATACAGGGCTATGGGGAGAGAATGAGACAGTGGGATTAGTCTGGGGATTGATACAGGGCTATGGGGAGAGAGTGGGACAGTGGGATTAGTTTGGGGATTGATACAGGGCTATGGTGAGAGTGTGGGGCAGTGGGATTATTTGGGATTGATACAGGTGTACGGGCAGAAAGCGGGACATTGGGATTAGTTGGGGATTGATACAGGGCTATGGGGAGAGAGTGGGAGGGTGGGATAAGTTTGGGATTGACACAGGGCTATGGGGAGAGAATCGGACAGTCGGATAAATTTGGGATTGATAGAGGTGTATGGGGAGAGAGTGGGGCAGTGGTATTAGTTTGGTGATTGATGAAGGGCTAAGGGAAAAATTGGTATTCTGGGATTAGTTTGGGGATAGATACAGGTCCATGGGGAGAAAGTGGGACAATGGGATTCGATTGGGGATTGATACAGGGCTATGGGGAGAGAGTGGGACAGTGGGAATAGTTTGGGGAAAGATAAAGGTCCATGGGGAGAGAGTAGGGCAGTGGGATTAGTTTGGGGATTGATACAGGGCTACGGGGAGAGAGCGGGACAGTGGGATTAGTTTGGGATTGATACAGGGCTATGGGAGAGAGTGGGGCAGTGGGATTAGTTTGGGATTGATACAGGGCTATGGGAGAGAGTGGGACAGTGGGATTAGTTTGGGGATTGATACAGGGATATGGGGGGAGAATGTGGAAATGGAATTAGTTTGGGATTGATTCAGGGCTATGGGGAGAGAGTGGGAAAGTGGGATTAGTTTTGGATTGATTCAGGGCTATGGAGAGAGTGGGGCATTGGGATTAATTTGGGATTGATACAGGGCTATGGGGAGAGAGTGGGACAGTGGGATTAGTTTGGGAGTGATACAAGGCTATGGAGAGAGTGGGGCATTGGGATTAGTTTGGGATTGATACAGGGCTATGGGGAGAGAGCGGGACAGTGGGATTAATTTGGGATTGATACAGGGCTATGGGAGAGAGTGGGGTAGTGGGATTCGTTTGGGATTGATACAGAGCTATGGGAGAGAGTGGGGCAGTGGCATTCGTTTGGGGATTGATACAAGGTTCTGGGGTGAGAGTGGGACAGTGGGATTAGTTTGGGATTGATACAGGGCTATGGGAGAGAGTGGAACATTGGGATTAGTTTGGGGATTGATACAGGGCTTTTGGGGGAAAATGGGGTAGTGGGATTAGTTTGGGATTGATACAGGGCTATGTGGGGAGAGTGGGACAGTGGGATTAGAATGATATGATGCAGGACTATGGGGAGAGAGTGGGACAGTGGGATTAGTTGGGGATTGATACAGGGCCCTGGGGAGAGAGTGGGAGGGTGGGTTAAATTTGGGATTGACACACGGCTATGGGGAGAGAGTCGGACAGTCGGATAAATTTGGGATTGATAGAGGTGTATGGGGAGTGAGTGGGGCAGTGGTATTAGTTTGGCGATTGATAAACGGCTAAGGGAAGAGATTGGTATTCTGGGATTAGTTTGGCGATAGATACATTACCATGGGGAGAGATTGGGACATTGGGATTAGTTTGCGGATTGATAGAGGGCTATGGGGAGAGAGTGGGACAGTGGGATGTGTTTGGGGATAGATACAGGTCCATGGGGAGAGAGTGGGGCAGTGGGATTAGTTTGGGATTGATACAGGGCAATGGGGAGAGAGTGGGGCAGTGGGATTAGTTTGTGGATTGATACAGGTCAATGGGGAGAGAGTGGGACAATGGGATTAATTTGGGGATTGATACAGGGCAATGGGGAGAGAGCGGGGCAGTGGGGTTAGTTTGGGATTTATACAGATTCATGGGAAGAGAGCGGGAGAGTGGGATTAAATTGAGATTGATACAGGGCTATGGGGAGAGAGTGTGGCAATGGGATTAGTTTGGGATTGATTCAGGGATATGGGGAAAGAGCGGGACAGTTGGATTGGTTTGGGAATGATACAGGGCTATGGTGGGGAGAGTGCTGAAGTGGGATTACTTTGGGATTAATACCAGGATATGGATGAGTGGGACAGTGGGATTAGTTTGAGATTGATACAGGGCTATAGGAGAGAGTGGGGCAGTGGGATTAGTTTGGGATTGATACTGGGCTATGGGAGAGAGTGGGACAGTGGGATTAGTTAGAGATTGACACAGGGCTATGGGGAAAGAGTGGGGCAGTGGGATTAGTTTGGCGATTGATACAGGGCTAAGGGGAGAGAGTGGGGCAGTGGGATTAGTTAGTGATTGATACAGGGTTATGGGGGGAGAGTGGGATAGTGGGATAAGTTTGGGATTGATACAGGGCTATGGGGAGAGAGCGGGACAGTGGGATTAGTTTGGGATTGATACAGGGCTATGGGGAGAGAGTAAGGCTGTGGGATTAGTTTGGGATTGATACAGGGCTATGCGGAGAGAGCGGGACAGAGGGATTAGTTTGGGGATTGATACAGGGCTATGGGGAGAGAGTGTGCGGCAGTGGGATTAGTTTGGAATTGATACAGGGCTATGGGGAGAGAGCGGGGCAGTGGGATTAGTTTGGGATTGATACGGGCTATGGGGAGAGAGTGGGACAGTGGGATTAGTTTGGGATTGACAAAAGGCTATGAGATAGAGTTGGACAGTGGGAATAGTTAGAGATTGACACAGGGCTATGGGGAAAGAGCGGGGCAGTGGGATTAGTTTGGCGATTGATACAGGGCTATGGGGAGAGAGTGGGGCATAGGAATTAGTTTGGGACTGATACAGATTCATGGGGAGAGAGCGGGAGTGTGGGATTTAGGGATTAATACAGGGCTATGGGGAGAGAGTGGTAGAGTGGGATTAGTTTGGGATTGATACCAGGCTATGGATGAGAGTGGGACAGTGGGATGAATTTGAGATTGATAAGGGCTATGTGAGAGAGTGGGGATTGGGATTAGTTTGGGATTGATATTGGGCTATGGGAGAGAGTGGGACAGTGGGATTAGTTTGGGATTGATACTGGGCTATGGGAGAGAGTGGGACAGTGGGATTAGTTTGGGATTGATACTGGTCTATGGGAGAGAGCGGGGCAGTGCGAATAGTTTGGGGTTTGATACAGGGCTTTTGGGGGAAAGTGGGTTAGTGGGATTAGTTTGGGGATTGATACAGGGCTATGGTGGGAGAGTGGGACATTGGGATTAGTATGAGATTGATACAAGGCTATGGGGAGAGATTGGGACAGTGGGATTAGTTTGGGATTGATACTGGTCTATGGGAGAGAGCGGGGCAGTGCGAATAGTTTGGGGTTTGATACAGGGCTTTTGGGGGAAAGTGGGTTAGTGGGATTAGTTTGGGGATTGATACAGGGCTATGGGGAGAGAGTGGGACATTGGGATTAGTATGAGATTGATACAAGGCTATGGGGAGAGACTGGGGCAGTGGGATTAGTATGGGATTGATAGAGGGCTATGGGAGAGAGTGGGACAGTGGGATTAGTTTATGATTTATACAGGGCTATGGGAGAGAGTGGGACAGTGGGATTAGTTTTGGATTGATACTGGTCTATGGGAGAGAGTGGGACAGTGGGATAAGTTTGGGATTGACACAGGGCTATGGGGAGAGAGTCGGACAGTCGGATAAATTTCGGATTGATAGAGGTGTATGGGGAGAGAGTAGGGCAGTGGTATTAGTTTGGCGATTGATAAAGGGCTAAGGGAAGAGATTCGTATTCTGGGATTAGTTTGGGATTGCTACAGGGCTATGGGGAGAGATTGGGACAGTGGGATTAGTGTGCGGATTGATAGAGGGCTATGGGGAGAGAGTGGGGCAGTGGTATTAGTTTGGGGATTGATACAGGGCAATAGCGAGAGAGTGGGACAGTGGGATTATTTTGGGGATTGATACAGGGCAATGGGGAGAGAGTGGGGCAGTGGGATTAGTTTGGGGATTGATACAGATTCATGGGGAGAGAGCGGGAGAGTGGGATTAAATTGAGATTGATACAGGGCTATGGGGAGAGACTGGGGCAGTGGGATTAGATTGGGATTGATTCAGGGCTATGGGAGAGAGTGCGACAGTGGGATTAGTTTGGGATTGATACTGGGCTATGGGGGGAGAGTGGGATACTGGGATTAGTTTGGGGATTGATACAGGGCTATGGGGAGAGAGTGGGACAGTGAGATGAGTTTGGGGATTGATACAGGGCTATGGGAGAGAGTGGGGCAGTAGGATTAGTTTGAGATTGATTCAGGGCTATGGGGAGAGAGAGGGGCAGTGGGATTAGTTTGAGATTGATACAGGGCTATGGAGAGAGAGCGGGGCAGTGGGATTAGTTTGGGATTGATTCAGGGCTATGGGGAGAGAGTGGGGCAGTGGGATTAGTTTGGGATGGATACAGGGCTATGGGGAGAGAGCGGGGCAGTGGGATTAGTTTGGGATTGATTCAGGGCTATGGGGAGAGAGTGGGGCAGTGGGATTAGTTTGGGATTGATTCAGGGCTATGGGAGAGAGTGGGACAGTGGGATTAGTTTGGGATTGATACTGGGCAATGGGAGAGAGTGGGACAGTGGGAATAGTTTGGGATTGATACAGGGCTATGGGGAGAGAGTGGGACAGTGGGATAATTTGGGATTGATACGGGCTATGGGGAGAGAGTGAGACAGTGGGATTAGTTTGGGATTGACAAAAGGCTATGAGATAGAGTTGGACAGTGGTGAATAGTTAGAGATTGACACAGGGCTATGGGGAAAGAGCGGGGCAGTGCGATTAGTTTGGCGATTGATACAGGGCTATGGGGAGAGAGTGGGGCATAGGAATTAGTTTGGGATTGATACAGATTTATGGGGAGAGAACGGGAGTGTGGGATTAGTTAGGGATTAATACGGGCTATGGGGAGAGAGTGGAAGAGTGGGATTAGTTTGGGATTGATACCAGGCTATGGATGAGAGTGGGACAGTGGGATGAATTTGAGATTGATAAGGGCTATGTGAGAGAGTGGGGATTGGGATTAGTTTGGGATTGATATTGGGCTATGGGAGAGAGTGGGACAGTGGGATTAGTTTGAGATTGATAAAGGGCTAAGGGAAGAGATTGGTATTCTGGGATTAGTTTGGGGATAGATACAGGTCCATGGGGAGAGATTGGGACAGTGGGATTAGTTTGCGGATTGATAGAGGGCTATGGGGAGAGAGTGGGACAGTGGGATTAGTTTGGGGATAGATACAGGTCCATGGGGAGAGATTGGGACAGTGGGATTAGTTTGGGGAATGATACAGGGCTATGGGGAGAGAGTGGGACAGTGGGATTAGTTTGTGGATAGATACAGGTCCATGGGGAGAGAGTGGGGCAGTGGGATTAGTTTGGGATTGATACAGGGCTATGGGGAGAGAGTAAGGCTGTGGGATTAGTTTGGGATTGATACAGGGCTATGGGGAGAGAGCGGGACAGAGGGATTAGTTTGGGGATTGATACAGGGCTATGGGGAGAGAGTGTGCGGCAGTGGGATTAGTTTGGAATTGATACAGGGCTATGGGGAGAGAGCGGGGCAGTGGGATTAGTTTGGGATTGATACGGGCTATGGGGAGAGAGTGGGACAGTGGGATTAGTTTGGGATTGACAAAAGGCTATGAGATAGAGTTGGACAGTGGGAATAGTTAGAGATTGACACAGGGCTATGGGGAAAGAGCGGGGCAGTGGGATTAGTTTGGCGATTGATACAGGGCTATGGGGAGAGAGTGGGGCATAGGAATTAGTTTGGGACTGATACAGATTCATGGGGAGAGAGCGGGAGTGTGGGATTTAGGGATTAATACAGGGCTATGGGGAGAGAGTGGAAGAGTGGGATTAGTTTGGGATTGATAGAGGGCTATGGGGAGAGAGTGGGGCAGTGGTATTAGTTTGGGGATTGATACAGGGCAATAGCGAGAGAGTGGGACAGTGGGATTATT